>NC_049217.1:28982969-29097969 GCF_013347855.1 Anguilla anguilla | reverse complement strand
CATGAAGAAGTACGACCACCACATCGCCGACCTGCGCAAGCAGCTGGCCGGGCGCTACTCAGGGGTGGAGAAGGTACGGCTCCGTTTAGGGTGAACCCCCCCCCCCCCCCCCCACCGGCCAACGCACGCATCACTACTGCCTGCCTCCGCCTGCTTCTCCCAGTCATTCTGAGTTAGAGTCAGTCAGGCCAGTGTATCACGAGGATGAATCACCTGCTTTGTGCTCATGCATGCTGTTATGCTCTTCATTTTATATGCAGCAGCTTGCTGTTTTTGTCCTTAAAATTACCCTTTGACGAATTCCATATCAGCCGGACGTTATCTTCATCGTTATCCCCCCCCCCCCCCCCCCCAGGCCCGCAGGGCGCTGGCCGATCGGCAGAAGGACCTGGAGGTGAAGACCCAGCAGCTGGAGATCCGCCTCAGCAACAAGACCGAGGAGGACATCAAGAAGGCGCGCAGGAAGTCCACACAAGCAGGTCAGAGGTCAGAGGTCGCCTCGCAGGGTCAAGGGTCTCAGAAGCGTTTGGGGCGGTTTGAGGCCCCCTGTGTTCTGCCCTGGTTGGGTAGCAAGGCTTTGGGTCTCTAATGATTCCCCCTGGGTTGGGTAGTGAGGCTTTGGGTCTCTGATGATTCCCACCGGTAGGATAGCAAGGCTTTGGGTCTCTGATGATTCCCCCTGGGTTTGGTAGAGAGGCTTTGGGTTGCTGATGAGTCAGTTTTAAATGGTTAGACTGAAGCCTTCCTGTCCGTTCAGTTTAACAGTGGCCGGTAAAGGCCTTTAACGCCAAGCACGCAGTAAATCGGATGTCTTGTTACCACTGGAAGATTTTTTTATTTTTTTTGACTCGGCGAAGTCTGACCAGCTGCCCGCGTGTTTTCTGTCAAGTCTCAGTCAGCTGCACCTCGGTTCATCTCTGAGGCACAGAACATGTTCTCCATGGACCTAACAGCCTGGACGGGATTTCACACCTGTTTGGAAATCCAAGAGCCCGTCCTCGTATGCGCCCGAGAGTCCGTAAATACTCTCGCTGTTGTTTAAAGTGCTTTTTGAGACTTGCCGCAGCGTTGCAACAGCTCCACAGGATTATTATTCACTGCAGTGTTGTAATGGATCCAGGCTCGCTTTGGGATGGAGTGTAAATGGATTAAAATTTTTTGGGAAGCACGCCGGCAGACTCTCAGAAACAAAAACATCCCTGTGGTCGCGGTGTTGTGCTCAGACAGTGTTGAGCAATGAAAAACACCTTGGTGACAAAGGTAAGGATCTTACTCAACCGAACCACAGGGTGTGTTCCTTTAATCCAGCCCCTGAGTGCTAATCTTCTGGCTGCGGTGGCTAACAAAGCATGAACATTACATTGCATTACATCACAGGCATTTAGCAGACGCTCTTTTCCAGAGTGACTTACACAACTTTTTACATAGCATTTACATTCCATCCATTTATACAGCTGGATGTGTACTGAAGCAATGCAGGTTAAATACCTTGCTCAAGGGTACAATGGCAGTTGGCCTAGCTGGGAATCGAACCTGACCGACCTTTAGGTCACAAGACTAGTTCCTTACCCGTTATACTACACTGGCACCCCTACGCCATATCCCATCAAGGGGTTGCAGGTTTGAACGCGCAATCTGACTGGTCTGTTCGGGTACAAGACACCCCTGACCGAAATGGAATGCCCGTTTTTCCAAACCCTGAGAAAGTCACCCATTGGTGTGGGGGGCCTGTGGAGGGGTGTTGACGTGGTCATTTTATGGCCCTTCACTAATGCATGCAGGGAATTTCGCCATGTTCCCAGGGGGTGAGGGGGGCAGGAGGGAGAGAACTTGGGAAGAGAACTTGAGTTGCAACAGTTAATAAGTATCTTCTGGCCAATGCAAGGAATTCACATTTCTCTCAAGAGTGTTTCAACAGCCATGCCATCACTACGCAGACCACGTAGCTCACAGCAAGAGGCTTCACAGCTTTCCCCATGGTGCCGTGTTGGCTTGGAGAAAACATCCCAGATATATTACTTGTTCTTGTCCCCCTGAGAGGCAATAAGTCGGGGGGTCAGTTCATTTTCAGATGTAAGTCACGGCTAAATTAACAGTTGGCTTATGTTCCATTGTTACCCAAGCCCACATGATTTGCAGCCCTCTTTCATCAAATGATGGTGATAACCAGTTGATGGCCTTCCGTTGCTATGGGATACGGAATGTTCTCCTCTGTCACTCCTCATTTTAGCCCCGCAACCAGAGCGACTATCCGGGCTGGTCCTCAAATAAGCACAGGGCCTTCAGCCTGTGCTGGATTCCCTTTTACCGCCCAGCCAGACCACAGGGTGGGAAGGACTGACCGTCAGAGAAAAAGTGATCGTTGCAGTGATGGGATCCGTCGACCAGATATGATAATATGATAGAACATTACAAATTGGACACGGGCTGCAAAAATACCGTGGGGAAGGAGCCGGTGGTGCTAGTGGTCTTTGGCGCTATCTACTGGATGGCTGCAGTATTGCTTTTGAGTATGTGGACAGGGAGCTTTAGTGAAATTTTATTCATGTCCCTGTCTGTTTACATCCACTCCGACTTGAGTGTGTTTTCATCTAACTTCAGTATAACTGCAGAAAAACTTTGAGGAACGAATGGTTTTATATCCGAATTAAATGTACATTTTTGAGAATTCCTTATAAACATAGGGCTAATGTCATATGGCAATGTAGGATGCATAGTGAGGTGCCCTTCTCTATACATTATCACAAATACTGCTGACTCATTTGTGCTTGTGTGTTTAAGAGAAGCTTGACTGCGATGGACCCAAACTGCTGCTTTTCTGTCATCGGTGTGGTGATGCTATGCAGTAACCAGCCTGCTGTCTCTCTCTATGGCATACAGTAACCAGCCTGCTCTCTCTCTATGGCATACAGTAACCAGCCTGCTGTCTCTCTATGGCATACAGTAAACAGCCTGCTGTCTCTCTATGGCATACAGTAACCAGCCTGGTGTCTCTCTATGGCATACAGTAACCAGCCTGCTGTCTCTCTCTCTACCCCAGGCGACGAACTGATGCGCTGTGTGGACCTTTACAACCAGGCCCAGTCCAAATGGTTCGAGGAAATGGTCACCACCAGCTTGGTACTGAAAGCCATCTCCCTCTTCGATTTCACAGACCAACCCTCAGCAGTTATTCAGAGCCGCCTGTCACAGTAGTTAGCTGGGTTTGCAGGTTCAAATCCCACGCACCCTATTTCTATACTCTTAAACAGGGGCTGAACTTCCCACTGTGTAAACAGACTGTATTAAAGAATGTGTTGAGCGTTGAATGTCACAATGGTGTTAAGTGCTGGGTACTGTCTGTTGCCCTGGACATGGACTCAGATCCTGGGGGAGATGAGGAGGACGAGGGGATGGGGGGCACACACCCCCCTAGCTTTGGGGAAAGTTCAAATGTCTTCCCCCCCCCCCCCCCACCAATCTTATCATGTTGTATTGAGTTGTGACATTAGTGCCCCATCACCTAAACAAAAACCTAAAGAAAAAGATTAGGATTTTTGCTCTTTGAGTTGAAATGAGATCTATGTCTTTGACCCTGGAAAACATGCCTGCTAATTATGTCACACGTGCCTCGACAAAAATTTTGAGTGTGCTAAATATGAGGTGGTGGAGCTGCCCTACACCCTGCACAGTGTGTAATGATCCCGCCGTTTCTCCCCCCCCCCACCCCCCCCCTTCGTTCACTGGCAGGAGTTGGAGAGGCTGGAGGTGGAGCGGGTGGAGATGATTCGGCAGCACCTGCGGCAGTACACCACGCTGCGGCACGAGACAGACATGTTCAACCAGAGCGTAAGGGCCCCGCCCCGCCCCGCCACCCCACACCCCCACCTCGCTGCCCCACCCCCCCGCCCCATCCCATGGATTTCCGCGACGCGTTCGCCAACGTAAAAAAAACGAGAGCTCGTGTGGTTTAAGAGCGAGCCCCCGCTCGGCCCTGCTGCGTCGAGCGTCGCGTCCGCTGCCAAACTCACCGAGAGGCTTGGAGCTTAGTTCCCCTGGCAGTGCGGTCAGCAGAAACAGAAGCTACACACACAGTTTGCCTGTTAAGCCGTCAGCAAAGAAGGCTGTGTCAGCGGTACCGGAGATGCAGTGGATTGTTGGTGACTGATACCAGTAAAACTGCACGGTCTTAGCAGGGCTCAACGTTGTGCTCAACCAATGCAGTTGTATTCACTTCGTAAACAGCATAAGAAATCTGATGATGAGAACGGGTCATTTTTGCGTATCCTTTCCTAGGGCAGGGATCCAATCCGTGCGTTTGTAAAAATCAGCTTGCACCCGTAGCTCATTAGTCCACCGTGGCAAAGCGCAGGGCACTGCTGGGCTGTAAGCCGCTGTTGGACAATAAACAACAGCTAAATATGCTGGGCCCCAGCCTCACCTCATCTCTCACTAATGCTGCGATTAGCCTCTTTAGGACGGTGCAGGGATTACAGCTTGTGTGCGTTATTATAACGTGTGTGCTTATGTGCACAGAAGTTATTATAAAGTGTGTGTGCTTATGTGCAGAGAAGTTATTATAACGCGTGTGTGCTTATGTGCACAGATGCTATTATAACGCATGTGTGCTTATGTGCACAGAAGTTATTATAACGCGTGTGTGCTTATGTGCACAGATGCTATTATAACGCGTGTGTGCTTATGTGCACAGAAGTTATTATAATGCGTGTGTGCTTATGTGCACAGATGCTATTATAACGTGTGTGCTTATGTGCACATTACATTTATTTAGCAGACGCTTTTATCTAAAGCGACGTTCAGAAGTGCATATCATAGTTATTGAAATTACTACAAAACACAGGTTCGATAAGGTACAGAATATGCACAGAATACCATACCCAGGATGAGAAAGCTGGTTTCTGTGAATGTCAAAAAGCAAAATGTCCAAAAAAAGAAGTTAGTGTTTGATTGTTTCACATTATGTCTTTCGGTGCGGCATCCCGTCACTTGTGCTGTGTGATTGGAGGAGAGGTTGGCTCGGAGAAGGGTGTGTGTGTGTGCGTGTGCAGTGTGCAATGTGCAAGGGGTGTGTGGGTCTGTGGAGGTCAGTACGATCGTGCATGCGTGTGTATCAAGCCCAGTTTTATCGCTGTCATATGACAACACCGGCTTCCATCCTGCAGTATGTGTGCGTGTCCATTCACCATTCACAGACTGTGGAGCCTGTGGTACAGCAGTAATGTGTGTGTGTGTGTGTGTGTGTGTGCGTGTTTGCCATTCACAGACTGTGGAGCCGGTGGTCCAGCTGCTCCAGACTGTGGACCCAGCCAAAGACAGAGAGCTGTGGGTGAAGGAACACAAGACCGGGGAGGTCCGCCCTGTGGACATGGACATCTAGTCAAGGTCCGCCTCGTCCATCCTGCAACACCAGAGGGCGCTCTCTCTCTCTCTCTATCAGAGACCGTATGCCTGATCTCACCAGGGCAGGGAGGGGAGGGAGGGCAGGAACATCACCTCCTACACTCACAGAGCCCCGAGCCTGTCAGTATGAGACAGGAGAACCCACCTAGTGGAGAGTACGAGAGAATGAAATCTTCTACAGCGCGCTCACAGGCTGCTGTTCGGTCTGTGTCTCGGTCTAGAACATTCCTTTAAGGCGGGGATAGTGGAGACTGTTAACTCTGAGGTTCACAGGCGTTCATGCGTTGAGAAAATCACTCCCATTACTGCCCTTGCCTGACCTTGTTAAGAGACTGTCCATTGACATGTACACATGTGAATTTGTTCAAATTGTTTAATTTTGAGTTTTTTTTTTTTTTTTTTAATAAACTGTCACAAGTTTGTCTTATGTGTAAGAGCACAAATCACCAGGAACAAAAAAAAAAGTTATCACGAGAGTCATTTCATCACACATGCCCTACCCCCACTCAGTCCTCTGACAGCATCTAATTTTCATCGCCTCAGAAAAATATTTATTTGTTGTCATGACAACATCGGAATTTTAAGACATCATCTCCAACCATGTCCAAGAAAGAGTCTGCAGTTAAATGTCTAAATATCGGAAGGAAGATGCAAATTAATTTATTCTTATAATGTGTATATTTTCACACTTCTGTAGTCAGATTTTACAGTTCATTAGGCATATTTTAGGACATGAAGATATTTAAATGGCAATTAAAAATATATAAATATGTATGATATATAATAATCTTCAGAGACACACAGTGCCCAGGATGTATGGGTCCATGGAGGCCATCTGTGAAGACGGCTAAGCGGACATTCCTGACATAATCACATGCCAAACACGCTTAGACATTAATGCATGTAATTTTTTAATTCCTCTGCAGACTCTGTTTGATGTGGCTCATTACAGGGTAAGCTCATATAGCATTTTAATAAAACTCAGCGAGTTTTCTTTTTAGTCTTCTCTGCGAACTGACTGTTACAGTGGCAACGCAGATCCTACAACACAGAGCGGAGGCCATCTTCCATGGGCGCACAGTGATGATGTCACAGTAGATTCTGTGACATCGTCTGGTAGATCATGCAAAGGGAAAACATCCCAGAGTTCCTCTGATGTTTGGTGCTTGGGTTGCCACGACACTATTGTAAATACTTTTTTTCTTTTTTTTCTTTTTTTTTTTTAATCATTCAGTTTGCAGGCAGTTAATGTTTCGGCGTTGACGTTTTTGGCTAAGATGGATGTCAGGCCTCTGGCTTATGTTTGACATAACTTTATTTTGTACTTCCCGATGCTAAAACTAAGCGTAGTAATCTGCGTTAGCGGTTCAGACTTCAGCAGTTTGGAGCAGAATGCATGTTAGCCGATGTCTGTGACTGAACCGCATAGTCAGTTTGTATTCACCAGCAAAGAAACTTCACCTAACTGCCAACCAAATTTAAATTTAAATTGCCTGTTAAACTTAATTACATTACATTACATTACAGGCATTTTGGCAGACACTCTTATCCAGAGTATTGACCAGTACTAATGACCAGTATTGTTTATGGCAACTGTGGTTCAGACTCTGAGAAGTCAAATGAGAATGTGACCAGAGAGATTACGGAAGTACTTAAGACAAAGGCCAGATGTGCTCAGTTCAGTTTACTATGTTTTCTTTTGGGTGGTTTCTCCCAAGAACGCGTGATTTAGTCAAATTGAAACAGAGGCAACATGCAGCATGCATGAATAAAATAATGTAATGTTGCTGACAGTTGTAGGAAGTTTGGAAATTATTTGTACATGGAAAGGTGACCTTTGGTTAAGCTTGCAAATATACCAAAAGAGAAAGGTACAGATGTGACATTAAAGTTATTTTACATAATACTTATTTTTATACAAAGCCTAGTATATACCATAAGCATTTATTTTATCTTATTTCTCAGAATAACTTTTTTTTTTTTTTTGCATGTACCAACTATTATTACTCATTAGACATTAAACATATTTTTTGCAAGAATATTCAAAGCAATGTAGATATAAATGTTCACGTTCAAAGGGTGTATTGTAACTTAATGTAAATTTGTGGAAAGTGTAATTTTGCTATCTGGGGTATGTGACAGCAGCACTGAAATTCAATAGCTATTTGGTGGTTGTTTTGCATTAATATGAGATATGTATTAAATCGGATGTTAAAGGATTTCTATGTGCGTTTTCGTGCCGTTTTTGTAAATAATACTGATAATATGTTTCTGCGTGTCAATATATTAGCATGATGTCTGTGTTTTGCGTTTCACACAATTTACTAGGAATATCTATATAGGGACAGCGCTAAGTATTCTGTATGGTTTTCATAATGTTAGAGAATAGGATTTTTAAAATTTAAATAAATGCTTTCCATCCTGGAAAAAAATTTAAATAGCCATTGAAACAGTAATGTTGCAAGTGGTCAAGGGGCAGTGCTTTTACAGGCACTGACTCTGCTTTAGTCGCTTGTGACAATAAAATATTTTTTTTAATTAATATTATCAGCCATAAAATGTAAAATGTTTGTCCATTGACCACCTAAGTTCCAAGGTGAAATATTGGAAAGGCAAAAAGCATTTAGTCAATGGATCCTAGTCTTGGTATTTTTCCCATTTAAAAACTTGGTAGTATTTGATTTCATTATTTTTCTTCATTTATTTGCTGCTTCTTTGTAGTGTGTGTTTGACTCGTACAGTAGGGCTCTCCCTTGGATCATGAGCCAGTGTTCTCCTTGTTTTTGAGCTTCTTGGATTTTAAGAAATCTCTTGAATTTTTGCGAATGATTTTTTTTCGGCCACCTGTACCCTCTACCTTTATCAGTTATTCTGCATCTCAAGCATATGTTTTATCCATTAAAGGCATCTATTTGCTGCACTGACACATTTATCCAGCTAATACAGCTCACATTTTGAAATGGTATCTATTCTACCCATTACATGGCTCCAGAGGTAATTGAATCGGTCTAGTTAAGTGGCCTGCTCATAATTACATTACATTACATTACATTACAGGCATTTAGCAGACGCTCTTATCCAGAGCGACTTACACAACTTTTACATAGCATTTTACATTGTATCCATCTATACAGCTGGATATATACTGAAGCAATTACGGTTAAGTACCTTGCTCAAGGGTACAACGGCTGTGTCCTTACCCGGGAATCGAACCTGCGACCTTTCGGTTACAAGCCCAGTTCCTTACCCACTGTGCTACACTCCGTCCATAATACACTAAGGAAGTGGCCTGTCTTGGAATCAAACTCGCAAGTTCTGGGTCTCAAACCCTAATCCTGAGCCACTAGTACACAAGTTTTTTATTTATTTATTTTTTTTAAAACTACTGCAGTTCTTTGTCTGCGCAGACAGGCTAAGCCGTCACACAGTGCTCAGCGTACACGTTCTCAAGCAGAGGAACAAACCCTTCCTGTTTCCCAGAAAACCTTTTAGGGTAATGGACTCATCCCCATAAGCAGATGACATCTAATATTGTGCCCCCCGTTGTCACACCGGTGCCCCCCCCCCCCCATAAAGCTGGCCACTGATTGGTCGGCGGGAGGCTGAAAGATTGTGAGAAGCGGGGGTCAAACAAAGCGAGATTTTGAAACTGGGGCACGCATTAGTGGGAGCCAAAGGAGGATTTAGCGTAAGGTGGAGGTAAGCCCTGTATTTCTGGCTAATGCCCGGGTCTGCAACTCAGCACGGAGCAGAGAAGATAGGACCGGGCGATGTTCACACCTGTTCACGTGTTTTAGAAAAAAATGCACAAGACAACTTTGACTAATGAGATTTTGTCGGTTTAATCCCAGGCTGGGACTGCACTAATTGAACTACTGGAAGGGTTTCCCCCCATCCTGTATGGGGACCTGTAATGTAGTTCTGAAGCTTCTTTCCATCAATTAGTCAATTGAATTCTCATCTGGAACTTACCCTTAATGGCAGGTAGAATTAAATGTGTGCCTGGGGATACGTTTGTGTCAACAACAAATATAAACAAAATTTCTCAATTATTTTAAACGAATTAATTTATTTTTGATACCTGCTTCTTAGATCTGAGAAGCCCCTCAATCTAAAATTAAAATCAACATTCAACTGATTAATTTGCACTGAATTTCGGATAAGTGAAATACTTAATCCTAATCAAGCTGAACGCTATGTGATATTGCCAAATTTGCTGGAGGAAGATTTAAACTTGAATCAAAGACCTTTTCATTCTTCCATGTATCAAATAATGCACTGGACTTAGAGGGGATTGTTGTCAAAGTGACATCCTCAGTATTAAATTACCAGCTCAAACAAAGCCAATTACTTTAGCTTATCTGGAGCAGAACCCCCCCATAACCCCCCCTCCCCCCCCCCCCCCCCCGCCCCCGCCCCCGCCCCCATGCACAGTGGACCTCCAGTGGGCTATCCGAGTCTGAAGCACTGTGCTCCAATCAGATCACGCACTCCTGTCAAAGCTCATTAGTGAAAATCAATCAGCAAATGGTGTCAGGGAACAAGAATTCAGTTTTCAATTGTGGTCCGGAAAGGCATTTGATTGACCTCTTGTTTTTTGGAAATGGAAAAATCTAATTATAGGTAGGATCGATCTGAACATTTGGCAATAAATAACATCGTCTTGTTTTCCAACAAGACAAATCACCATCGAACAGAAGGCTAGTTTTTAAATCAACCTTTATTTCAGCAAAACATTGGTAACACAAATGTTGAAATAATCTGTCACAGTTGGCTTGTTGTATCTACACACAATAAACTCTGTGTCCCTAATTTGCATCATCAATAATTTCCCTCCATTCAGTGACCAGCCTAAATGGCACACAAACAGACCTTACCCAGCCATTTAATCTATGTGATGCTATCCGGTGTTACACTTGAATCCACATAAAACATTAACAAAGCATTTCTACTTAAAGTGGAACCAACTCAGACCATATCTTCAGTAATGGCAGTGACCGTTATCCGTTCCTTTTGTACACCGCCAACCACGGACTCCCAGGTTCCATCGCGTTAAATCTCACGTTACTGAACTAAAGATATACTTCTCTACTACATTTCACGCTAACACTGTCTGTACTAAAAGAAAGTATCAGTCTTAGCAAGATGGTACTTAAGACATGTACTAGAGAGTGTACCAACACCTCTTGGAATGTTCCCAGCACTGCCGCAAGTCCTCTGTGAGCACCTGTTTAAAATGACCTTCAGATTTTAAGAGGATTGATTTGCTGGAAAGGGACTGCTGGCCATAGCCTAAGCTCAATCGATATGGACAGCTTTCTGCTTCTCACTTGGTTTTATTAAGCAAATGGCCAGCTCGTAATCCAGCCAGCACGACGCAGGGGTACTGGGCAGTGATTTAGGGACCCCCCTAAATTTTCTCCAGAAAGGATGCGAGCTATAGTGTGTGTGTGTGTGTGTGTGTGTGTGTATATTTTTGTGAAAGGAAAGCAAAACGAATCACCCTGCACGTATGCAGTGATGTATGAACCTTTGCATAGGACGTATGCAACGTACAAAATGTGCAGATCTGAGCTGAACATTACACAAGGTAGCCTAAGAAGCCTGGACAGCACAGGTATGTAAACAGTGAAGCTTTAACAGTCTTTTCGGGGGGGGGGGGGGGGGTGTTCATGCATCCAAAAGCTAGTGCTTCTTTTCCTTTAACCTATCTTTGATTTTCTGTGGTTCGTCAAACTGTATCAACCGCAAGATCTCTTTGTTGTCCATGACTCCCTGTATAAACTCCCCTTCTGCTATTTTGTCTGAAACGGGAAAGAAACAAACATCATTTAAATTATTCGCTCTTATACAGTAAAAAAAAAAAAAAAAAAGTTTGTGTCAATTTCTCTCTAACAGAGTTTATATCTAGAAGGTCTAAGAGGGACCTAATATACTCTATCAGAACATTTTTACTGTGTAGATGTGTAACCGTGAGCAATCTTTAGATGAAAAAGATCAAAGCAAAATGATCTGGCCCACGTGACCCCCGTTCGAGTTAATTGAGACACAAAAAACTAAACATTTCTTTGCACAGCAAATAATATGATGATCATTTAAAGGCTGCTATCACTGCCCATGCGTGCAAAAAGTAGATTGCTGAAGACAGTACACAATGAGAAATTATATTTTTATATACTGTAAGTGCACTCTATGACACTTAAGTTTATATAAATGCACTTAACGTTTCCATAATAATACTACAAGAATGTAGAACTATATGCACAAAGAGCGCATGTTCACAAAGAGCAACCGCGCTTACCGTTTTCATTTTTGCCGAAATATTTCCAGATTTTATCTGCCCTTTTATCTGGCGTGTTCTCGTCTTCAGGAAGGTTCTTTTGATCTTCACCGGATATCATGTTGAATATTGACTAGGTGGAACACAAAATAACAAAAGTTGTCATTTTCAGCGACTATAGCCTACGGTCACAAAATGAAAACGTGATTTTTAAAACGCGGCTAATCACAAGCAAGTTTGCAACGAGAAGTCCTCCTGTTTTCTTCACGCCACTCGGTTGAACAAATTACATCGAGTAAGATAATGACGTCATTTATTGAAGGAAACCGCAGTTGGCCTACTACAGCATTTGGACCGCTGGAAATTATTAGCCTATTCGAATACTGTCTACATTGGCATGCTTTTCCTTTGAAGATTATAGTTAACAAATATTATCAATCGTGTAGGCCTATTTGCGGGGTACTACACCTCGGCAGGCATATTGGGTTTCTTGTATTTAGGATTTCAGTTTTCAAACGGTAGGCTACATATTATTTCATCGTTTTAAAATAGAACACATTTGGAAGTCATTTCTTTTAGAAGTCAAGTTAAATTTGTCTAATGATCTAATTTTAATAATTTCCTGTTTGCTGTCTGTCAATTTCAGGCAGTTATTATTTGATCCCCAAAAATATTGTATTTATTTATCTGTCTAAAATTCTAATTGGAATTCCCATACAAGTATTGCACCCTGCGCGAGTTTTGCGCCGAATAGATAAACAAAAGCCGGTGCTGTTGCTCACAAGTGGGTCTGGAAGAACACTCGTTTCAAACGTAGCTCACCTTTACAATTTCTTGAATCTCGTTTTTGCTGATGGTGCCGTTTCCGTCCACGTCGTAGAGGGCGAACGCCCACTCCAGCTTCTGCAGGGTTTTCCCGGAGGTCGTGAGATGCAGCGCCACGATGTACTCCTTGAAGTCCAGCGTCCCGTCGCTGTTGGTGTCGAAGCTCCGGAATACGTGGTGCGCGTAAGCAGTGGGGTCGGCGTCCGGGAAAAAGCTGGCGTATATTCCCTCGAACTGCTCCCTGCTGATGCGACCGCTGGGGCATTCCTTCAGGAAGCTCTGGTACCACGCGCACAGCTCGTCCTCGCTGTACTTCGTGTTGAGCTTCAGGTCCTCCAACAGTTCCTTGGACAGCGCGCCGCTCTTGCTGTTGCCCATTTTTTTGTTTCGCTTGGCCTGGCAGTGAGAGTGAGTGTCGTCTCCACACAGTCGACAAGGACCCTGTTCCCTTAGGGCTCCCACAAAGGTGCTGGACTGGATTATGGATAACTCTTTTAAATCCAGACTGGCTTTCTTAAAGATTAAGGGGATCAGCACGTCACTCAAAGTTTGACATCTTTTCCGAGGGCATAGTGGGGAAGGGTCCAACAAGTGAGTCAGCTGGCAGCTCTTTTGAAAATTGGTGGGTATACCCCCAAAATCGCTTGTTTTTTTTTTGGGGGGGGGGGGGGTTAATTATTCTGGAGACTCTGCTCAACATATGTATTCAGTTTCTTATAACTTGATAAAGAAAACGAGCGTGTAGGCTTTATAGTCTGTGTTTCGCGGAGTCGGCTCCTGTGCAAGTCACTCTAAATAGCCTATGTATAGTTCTGGTGATTAAACTGAACGTTAAACACAGAGACATTTCCGCGGTCACTCTACGTGGACGTTGTGTGCAACTACGTGCACTCATCCGTTATTAATTACCGTTAAGCGCTCATTGACAAGACCAGGGGGTGTCCAATCTTACCATAAAAGGGACGATTTTTTTTATACCAGAAGATTATTCTTGTACTTGCCGGAAGCGGGATCCTAGGGGCTTCCACTAAGTGTGCTGTCCTGCGTTTAATAAGATCTGGAATGGCACAAGCTGCTGTGGGTCAGGAGTGCTATTGCGTTCCGTAAATTTAAAACTAATCCAAATGGAAACTTACAAAGGTAAGACGGAGGTGCTCATATTATCCACACAAAAAAAAGCCTGCACCCACACCGGCCCTTTCTGGGTAAGATTTAGAACCCCTGCTCTAAGCTCTGCCCCTAAAAAGAGCTGGGGGGGTGAGGGGGTGAGGGGTAGGGGTAGTTCATGATGCTTATTGATGTCCTGTGTTCAAAGCAGCTTAAAGAGTTAAACAGCCACTGTGTCACAGGCCAGGACCACTTCTAATGCGAAGAACATTGTCCAAATGATTTAACTAAATCCCCCTTCACCTGGGGGGGGTGGGGGGCTGGGAAGAAACATATTCCCTTTGTTTTTTTTGTTTTGTTTTTTGTTTGTTTGTTTTAAACATGACATTTACATTACTGTAATGTTTTTTCCCCCCTGAATAATAGGTCCTTTCTGAAATCTACAGGAAACCTTTGAAATGAATCAGAAGTCTGAGAATTACATTACATTACATTACAGGCATTTGGCAGACGCTCTTATCCAGAGCGACGTACAACAAAGTGTATAACCATAACCAGGAACAAGCATGACGAAAACCCTAGAGAGAAGTACCAGTCCAAGTGCAGGGAACAACCGCATAGTTCAACTTGGACCCTGAAGGTTAAATTGATTAACACTAACACAACGAGAACGGCAACAACGCAGTCTATGGAAAAAATACAAGCAGTAGTTAAGACAGTTAGTGCACCTAAACGAATTGAAACGTATCCTGTGAGCATGTGTACTGATAATAACTGGAAGATGTTTAATTTTTAATTTAAATTCAATTTTGCCCTTTATTCGTACTGGTTCTTAGTCTTGTTGAGATTAACAACTTGTTTGTGAGGGAGGCCTGTTCAAGACCATTACAGCCATAAATGGTGTAAAAAGACAGGAGAATTAAAAGTGGCACCGTATAAAAGCAATGGTACAAGTAAACAGAGGGATTATAAGTGTTTACACTTCTTGGTGACTATATGGAAGATTCTGCCTTTAAATTAATTCACAGAAATACGGCAGCCAAGACTAGATGTGTTCAGTAGTATGTTCTAGTGCCACAGAGCGCGGTAAGTAAAAGCGGTTTTTCCAGGTTCAGCGTGTGGGTGGGGGATTTTAAAAAGCACCTTCACGGAGAAAGAGTAGGGTTAATTACAGGAACTCTAAGTTAGGATGCAACTAAGGTAAGAGAGGAGTTTCTACATAACTGTCTTATAATAATAAAATTAAATTAAAAAAAAAAAAACAGATACCAGTGATGTAACCTGCCTATACCTAAGAAGGTCCAGAGCCTCCACGTATAAAAGATGCAATGGTGTCTGTGACTTGGCACTGATACGATTTAGGCCAATCTAATGCTTACTGTTGTTAATCCAACACTACAGCCAGTGTGGCACTCAGTCCTTGTATACACCCTTGCCTACCCTGTACTCGGTCTTACTAAGGCCATATGATCTCTTGCCAGCCTTATCCTCTTTCTTGTCAATCTCGTACTCAATCTTATCAATCCTGTATCCAGCCCTGCCCATCCTGTGCCCTTGTCAAATTTGCTTGGCTTGGCATGAAGGAGCCAGGCCATGTACAAATTAGGCATTTGGGCATCAGGGCCATAAAATTATATATTTATTTATTCACTTAAAAAGAGAGGAAGCAGAAGCTCAAATAATTTATGTGAAATCAGTGAAAAGTGGGGAAATGCAATACTTGAGCTGTGTACAGAAATCTGTTCTTCAGGTCTACTGCATACATAGAAGCTCTTTTAACACAGAAACGGTTCCATACCCATCCATCATCAACCAATTCTGGTGTGGGATCACAGGAGGAGCGGACGAATTCTACCGTGAATCATAAAACTACAATGAATATTAAAACAAAATTATCTCTTAGTTAACATGAGTTTACATATTCACTCATACGCAAGCTAACTGATGATCTATAATAATAATTTTTAAAAACGCTGGAAATAAATGTGAATGTTAAGAAAATACGCCTGCGCAAGTTGTTGATTTTAGTTGTGTGTCTGGGAAGTGTACTTATGTAAATCAGCACAGCAGCCAACTGCATGTTTAAAGATTGCGAGCGCAAAATTCATCTCGTGCACGTGGTGTTCAGCACTATGGACAGCGCAACTCAAACGAAAAGACAACTCCACTGAATTGTAAGCTGTATCGTAGTAAACCAAAAGCAATGGTGTACCACAAGGGATACGAATGGTTTATTTCACGAGAGATGTTCCAGTTGCCCAACAAATAAATAATAATGCATTAGAATGCATTATCACTGTTGACGGCAACAATATTATACGTATCTACTTATAGCCAAAATTATAGTATCCAAGTCAATGTTTTCATCAAACGAACAACCTTTTTCGTAACCGCGTCTGCAGTCAGCTTCGAGGCTATTTATATCATATTTATTTGTGTATTTGTTTACTATCTTAACTTTGAATTTATTATAATAGGTTTATTAAAATCCAAGAAAATAGTCTACACGTTTGAGTTTTTTTCTGACGTGATTTAATGTATGGATAAATCAACGATATATTCAGACTGTGCGGTGTAATCCTCCCTGTAAACTTGAATGTCATAAACCGGATTCAAGGACAATGTGGCGTGCAAACTGTTCCGTGCTGTAAGCAATGGCGAGAGTTTGTGCGGTTTCAGGTAATCTTAATCTCATCCTATCGGCTATCCATGGCGTTACATATCGTGGCAGCCTATCGCGAATGGGGTGCGTTAGAAAAAAAAGACAGTTCGTTGCTATTTTTCTTCTCTGATGTCAAGGGTTTCTTCCAGCAATAAATGCCCAGCTCACCAACAGGAAGGGAGGTCGGTGGACGTTTACAGATGTGACAGAGAACCGGCATTGATCTGTACAAGGCCACAAAATCAAGTCATCTGGCTAATTCTTGGAAGTTCAGAGGTAATCACGCACGTGCGTGTCTATTGTTTTCAAGTAGATGAGCGTGACCCGAGGCTAGTTCACCTAATCCACTGAGCCGCAGATTCTTGGGTTGCACTGAACTCTTGCGAGGTTAATCACTGACCAAATGGTCAACCCATTATTATGCTACATGATCTATATTTGTCTTCTCCTCTTCAGAGTAGGACAGAAGAAGTAACGGGAGACGAGCAAGGGTGCGTGGCACGTGCTCCTTAAAACGTGAATAAACAATTTAAGTAGAAATTGACTTGAAATCTTTACGACGGGTTTAAGGCTGGGCTAAATAATTTCAGGAACGGAACGCGACAGCTGGGATAGTTCTGTCGCTACATTTGGCCTAATACCGTGGATTGGAATTTTATTTGACTTCGCGTTGAAATTTTTTTTATTTAAAAACGTGTTTGATGTTCACAAACTCGTCACGAACCAGCCCAGCACTGCATTACATTTACGTGTAATTGCCTATATGCAGCCTGTGTTCCTTTAAACACGTGGGTTACCGCGCACCCCCCAATATCCCTTATCCCTTTTCCTTTAGGTTTACCTGTAATACAGCTTGGAAAATCCGTGGCTCGTTATGTCGCACGTATGAGAAATAGAGAGGCATAAACTGGAAGTATTAAGAATTTACACAAAAATGTCTAGACAAAAATCTATAATACGATATAGTACTGCACTACACATATCAAAACAAGAATATATAATGCAATATATACACACACTGTACTACAATATTCACGAAAAATAACTGTTAGTGAAAACTGAAAGCACATCTGCAATGTTTTCTTAAGAGAACAGACTTTCAAAAACAAACAGGACAACATTCCTTCTGAAAGATATTCACATTGTATTATTTAAATAATACCTTGCTTTATTTTATAATCAAGCATTCCCAGATTTTAGATACCTTCCAGTGACAAATTCAAAACAATGTGGTTTGTACTCTGCTCATGTAAGGTGGATTAGTTGTAAAACCAAAACGATAAAAAAAAATAATTCCAGTTATCCTCCTGCAACATCCATCTAAATCCCACACTCTTACGTGTGTAAGTCCTTTTCTCAGGACTTAACCAAGCTTACAATTATAAACAATGTTCCTCTCTTGTAATGCACTAACTTGCAGATAGCTGTTGCATAAAAAAAAAACTCTTGTTATTCAAGCACACAGCTTAACCAGTGCTTCAGCTAAAGTGCTGATACATTTGTCCAAATGACAATGCTTTGTTGCATAAATGGCCATTTAAGGTTTCACGATGGTTCAAGAACAGCATGCACCTGTTCCAGTCTAATGTCTAAAGCCCTGTAGAGGGAGGCCATTGCTTCCAGCATTCACATTCTGTAAACCGTAATGATGACAGCATTTTAATTGTTTCATTTCGAATATGGCATGGAATCAGTTGCGCCACAATGATAACTGCATAAGTCCTACTTCAAAAGTAACTGGCGCAACAGATTAAAACAGAGGGGAAAAGTACCAGCAAATAATTGATTGACAGGTGTGCAATGAGTGGTGGCCCATTGATTAGGCTTTATAGTCATCATCAGTGTCGGCCAGGTCTTAACAAAAGGCATCTGTTGGCCCTGGGGTCTGTGTATGGGGTTATAACCTTACTGTACAGGATGTCTGTGTATAGGGGTTATAACCTTACTGTACAGGATGTCTGTGTATGGGGTTATAACCTTACTGTACAGGATGTCTGTGTATAGGGGTTATAACCTTACTGTACAGGATGTCTGTGTATAGGGGTTATAACCTTACTGTACAGGATGTCTGTGTATGGGGTTATAACCTTACTGTACAGGATGTCTGTGTATGGGGTTATAACCTTACTGTCCAGGATGTCTGTGTATGGGGTTATAACCTTACTGTACAGGATGTCTGTGTATGGGGTTATAACCTTACTGTACAGGATGTCTGTGTGTGGGGTTATAACCTTACTGTACAGGATGTCTGTGTATAGGGGTTATAACCTTACTGTACAGGATGTCTGTGTGTGGGGTTATAACCTTACTGTACAGGATGTCTGTGTATAGGGGTTATAACCTTACTGTACAGGATGTCTGTGTGTGGGGTTATAACCTTACTGTACAGGATGTCTGTGTGTGGGGTTATAACCTTACTGTACAGGATGTCTGTGTATAGGGGTTATAACCTTACTGTACAGGATGTCTGTGTACAGGGGTTATAACCTTACTGTACAGGATGTCTGTGTATAGGGGTTATAACCTTACTGTACAGGATGTCTGTGTATAGGGGTTATAACCTTACTGTACAGGATGTCTGTGTATGGGGTTATAACCTTACTGTCCAGGATGTCTGTGTATAGGGGTTATAACCTTACTGTACAGGATGTCTGTGTGTGGGGTTATAACCTTACTGTACAGGATGTCTGTGTGTGGGGTTATAACCTTACTGTACAGGATGTCTGTGTATAGGGGTTATAACCTTACTGTACAGGATGTCTGTGTATAGGGGTTATAACCTTACTGTACAGGATGTCTGTGTGTGGGGTTATAACCTTACTGTACAGGATGTCTGTGTGTGGGGTTATAACCTTACTGTACAGGATGTCTGTGTATAGGGGTTATAACCTTACTGTACAGGATGTCTGTGTGTGGGGTTATAACCTTACTGTACAGGATGTCTGTGTGTGGGGTTATAACCTTACTGTACAGGATGTCTGTGTATAGGGGTTATAACCTTACTGTACAGGATGTCTGTGTACAGGGGTTATAACCTTACTGTACAGGATGTCTGTGTATAGGGGTTATAACCTTACTGTACAGGATGTCTGTGTACAGGGGTTATAACCTTACTGTACAGGATGTCTGTGTGTGGGGTTATAACCTTACTGTACAGGATGTCTGTGTGCGGGGTTATAACCTTACTGTACAGGATGTCTGTGTGCGGGGTTATAACCTTACTGTACAGGATGTCTGTGTATGGGGTTATAACCTTACTGTACAGGATGTCTGTGTATAGGGGTTATAACCTTACTGTACAGGTTGTCTGTGTATGGGGTTATAACCTTACTGTACAGGATGTCTGTGTGTGGGGTTATAACCTTACTGTACAGGATGTCTGTGTATGGGGTTATAACCTTACTGTACAGGATGTCTGTGTGTGGGGTTATAACCTTACTGTACAGGATGTCTGTGTGCGGGGTTATAACCTTACTGTACAGGATGTTTGTGTATGGGGTTATAACCTTACTGTACAGGATGTCTGTGTATAGGGGTTATAACCTTACTGTACGGGATGTCTGTGTGTGGGGTTATAACCTTACTGTACAGGATGTCTGTGCATAGGGGTTATAACCTTACTGTACAGGATGCTCAACCTCTCATCGGTCCAGATGGCAAAGGGATTGTAGCCCTGATTGCTTTACTGTGTGATTGCTGGTTTTTCCGTTCAGTCTTCAGAACAATCAATCAAAGCTCTGTCATCACACTGGAAGTGTGAAGCTGTGGATGAATGATATGTATCAGCGCTGTTTTGTTTTTTTTTGTTTTTTTTTAGGGTGCTCAAAGGTCATTTTACAGGAAGTGTTAAACCCAGAGTGTTCATGTTAGGCCACGCCTGTTTATAAAAACCAGAACAGGTGGTCGTGCCTCAAAAGGAACATCCTGTGAAATGTAAAAACGATTTTTTTTCCCCTTCTGGATTTAATATGGAAGTTTCCTGACAATAAAATTCCAACAAAAAAAAAAAATTAATTTCCACTTCCATTTAAATGTATTATAAACATGACTTGGATTATGGATTATAATGATTGCCTGCTGCTACCGACTAGGGATATAATCTTGTATAGGGGTTCCTGAGTGGTGCAACCAGCTACTTGTACACGCACAGATACTGTATAGCTATTCCTGTACTTTCTTTATTTTGCACTTCATAAATGTACATGTAATTTCTTAAGTTTCAGTTAAGATATGAAGATGCACAGTTTAACAAAGCATAATTATTGTATTTGCATAGCAAAGAAGAATAATAAAAGTATTTTTTATTTGATACATCCATTGTGAATAGCATGCGTGCACACACACTCACTCGAACACATACTCCAGGAGTGTGAAAATTTATAATCACTTATCTGTATTTGTATTGCATAATACTGGCTATCTGAAATGGATTCATCCAAACACAACTTCATGGCACAGTAGGCCTATCAACTATTGTGTATAAATTTCTAGAGCTGTCCGTTTTGCTGGAAGACATACATGACACATTCACGTATCTGTCAGCAAAATGGACAGCTCCACTGGCTATAGCCTGGCCATAGCATTTTAAACGTTTTTATTATTTATTAATTTATTAATCTGAGGATATACGCCACAGCTATATATCCCACAGCTATTAAAATCTTGTATAAGTAGCTGTAGTGTTGCCCAGCAGCTATTTTTTCAGTTCAAGTTTCTGTGCTAGTCTTTACAGGTTATTGTGTTGCAAAAGAAATTTTGGACAATCTAAATCTCACCTTGCAGCTAGTGATGATGATGATGATGTCATTCATTTAAGGTCTCTGCTGACAGGGAGAAGGTTGAATATCTTAGCTCTGCATGCACTTTACAGTAGTTTTACTCTGCTATTTTCTCCGGTTTAAATTATGGAAGCATCCATAAACAGACACAATATTATATAAAATGGCTTTTGCGATGACCTGACACTTCAGCAGTATGGTTATTCTGTTAGTCCCATCAGGATTATATTCACACAGTGATTCCACCTTCCTCAATAACCAGCTTGAGTATCTAGAATATTCAATTCCAGGCCAGATGCATCAATCCTTCATGCAAACAGCTCAGTTTGTTTTCACGCGAAAACAATGTTTTATTAAAAACATGACTAAGGTGCTTAGCCGTGGCTTTGCATCTGATATTAATTTATAATTTTACATTGCCACAGCAGGAGGAGAAAGGATGTATATATAAATTCTTATCATCTGAGTTTGAAGCCGTGGGTCTAGGGCAGCAAACCCTCTTCCATTGAAATGTGAAAATGTGTACACTGTTGAGAGAAAATTTTCACTGCAAATGTCACTTTCCCTGTGGGTCAAAAGCTTCCCGGAAAACACTGAAATATTATAGAGTACATACAGATTTCATTTTCTGTTTTATACGCAATGATGTACAAACTATTTTGGATTGATACACACACACACACACACACAAACTATCTTTAGAAATATATATTATATATATTATTTTCTAAAGGATTTCCTGCCTTGTTAGATATTGTATCAGCTACATTTTATGATGGAAATGATAAGTAAATAAGCCAAGACAGGATCTGTTTTCTCTGAACATCTGTCTTCCCCAAAGCACATTACCCAAAGCACATTCACTTTTACAGAAGGCAGCATAGCATAACCCACAATACTGAAAATTCACCCCGCAATGACTTCTGCATTACATTTGCTTAAAAAAGGGGTGAGACACAGAGGCTTGAGGGAGAGAGAGAGAGAGATAGTGGCATGGAGGAGTATGAGTGGTGAGTAAGGGGAGATAGAAAGGGAGGGTGAGAGAGGGAGGGAGAGAGAGAGTGGCATGGAGGAGTTTGAGTGAGGGAAGATAGAAAGGGAGGGTGAGAGGGAGATAGGGAGAGAAAGAGATAGAGAGTGAGAGGAGGTGGGGAAACAGGAGAGAGACCAAAGGAAGGAAAACTCAGAGGTAAAGTGAGAGAGTGAGAGAGAGAGAGAGAGAGAAAGAGAGAGAGAGGAGGTGGGGAAAGAACGGAAAACTCAGAGGTAGAGTAAGAGAGTGGGCAGTGAAGGCAAGAGCAGCTGTGCATTCGGTGGACAGATGAGGGGTCTGGGAGAGAGGTTCACAGCCTGCCACACTGCACTGCCAGGGAAGGGAGAGGGAAAGCACGGAAAACAGCCCGCGATCATGCGCCACTGAGGAGGCCGGCGGACCCGCCTCCCGCCCGCCCCGGCCATGAAGATCGCCCGGCAGCGCAGGGCCTACCTGGCCCTCGCCCTCAACATGGTGGCGCTGACGTTCGCCGTGTCCGCGGTGAGCACCAGCTACTGGTGCGAGGGCACGCGGAAGGTGGTGAAGCCCTTCTGCGCGGGCCCCGTCACGGTGAAGCAGACCTACTGCATCCGCTTCAACAGCTCCAACCTCAACGACAGCCGGCTGGTGCAGTACATCTGGGAGACGGGCGAGGACAAGTTCATCATGCGCAAGTTCCACACGGGCATCTGGGTGTCCTGCGAGCAGAGCGTGAACATGATCGGTGAGAGGCGCCCCCACATTACCGGCGCACCCATCCCCCCCCGCCCCCCACACACACACACGCACACACATGCACACACGCACACACACATGCACACACACACGCACGCATGCAGGCACACACGCACACACACACACACACACACACGCACGCACACGCACGCATGCAGGCACACACACACGCACACACACATGCACACACACACGCACGCATGCAGGCACACACACACACACACACACACACAAAATCTTTCTTCCACCAGCCTCTCTCATGCCACTGATATTCTTTCTTATGGGCTAATTATCAGTTTTCTGGAAAAAAGAACAGTCATTATATAACCTTACAGTGAGACTAAACACTTTTTACCTGGAAATGTGTTTTGTGATTTAAAAAAAAGGTTTTTGGGGGAGGTGGGGAGGGGGAGGTGGGGGCTCATTCTCAAATACTGTAATTACGATAATGAACCCATTAGACTCCTCCTGTGCAAATTGACCACCAAACATCTTCACAGTCTCAAGGAACCATCGTACACAGCGCTGAGTGCTCTATACATACTGAGTACTAGATACATACTACTCATAGATTAAATATAAACTAAATACAAAACAGCATTTCTTTATTAATTTGTGTAAAAATGTGCGTGTTAATTTGTAAATTTATTTTTTCTCATTATTTTTCTGAAAATAATTTAGTACTTCCACTTATAAGACAAAATGTTGTATTAACTATTTCCACTTATATGACAAAAGATGCTTAAATTTTTTCTCCTTTCAGGATTTACCTGTCGGAATTTTTTAGAGATTGCACCTGCGCATGAAAGAGGTGGGTACAGCTGAAGTTTTATTATTATTATTATTATTATTATTATTATTATTATTTAGGAGAGCACAGTACTCTGCTCATACAGCCTGGCCAAGCTGTACGAGATTCCACGTCCTCCTTGACCTCGATCTCGAGGAGGGATTGTAGGCTGGGCGTAGCACAGTTCAAAAGGCTAAAGGTTATTATTGTTCCCCCGCCCCCCCAGGGGTCCTGTGGTTGTGCATCGTGGCGGAATGCCTGTACATCAGCCTGCTCTCCATGGGCGGGGTCCTCATGTGTGCCGAAATGTGCTGCCGCTGTGACCTCATGAACGGACTCAAGATGAACGCCTTCGCCGCGGTATTCACCGCCCTGTCCGGTAATGCCACGATGTTCACCGCTGTCACCCTGGCAACGCACTGTGCGCTTAGCAACACCGCTTCACTCTCCTAGCTGTGACTTACTGCTTCTTCTGATAGCTAGCCCAAAGTCTCGTTTGTGAGTTACGTCTGCTACTTTGTTGATCTCGTTTGTTCATAGTTTGGAATTAATTTTATATTTATGAGTTAATATTTTATTGGAAAGAGGCTGCTGGATGGCTTGTTGGTCCATACTCTCCAAATTTCACAGTGGGGTTTGTGCATGTACACCACGTGGCTGTGGTTGCAGAAGATCGGCCATTCCAAATTGGGGTAGGAATCAGATAAACTCAGCCCCGGAAAAGTACAAAAATAAATTAAAAAAAACATTTTATTGTGAACATCAAAACTATCTAATTATGGTAGAACAGCACCAAGAAAGCAAAGATCTGAAAAACCTCTAAGCACCTTGGGTAATTGGCGGTGACCGCAGAAGCCTTGTAGGCTCCCTAGCGCTGGCTCTGATTCTGATGCTCTGATTCTGATGTTCTGATGCTTTGATTCTGATGCTCTGATGCTCCAATTGTGATGCTCCGATGCCCTGATTCTGATGCTCTGATGTTCTGATGCCCTGATTCTGATGCTCTGATGTTCTGATGCCGATGCTCTGATTCCGGTGCTCTGATGCTGCAGGCCTGTTGGGGATGGTAGCGCACATGATGTTCACCACGATCTTCCAGCTGAGCGTGAGTCTGGGCCCGGAAGACTGGAGGCCGAAGACCTGGGACTACAGCTGGTCCTACCTGTGAGTGTTCCTGGACCTCGTTGTAAATCAGCTGTTTTGTGTTTATTCAGCTGGTTCGTGTCTTCACTTCCAGGTTTTCTAGGTTTTGAGTCAGAAGTGGAACTTCATTGTCCAGTTTGAAATTGACACTTTTTTTTATTTATTAAACTTTTATACTGTTGTATTTATTCTGAGAACCCAGAACCGAGGACAAAATAAAGATATTCCACCTGAGGACATCGCCCTCTCTCTCACTCTCTCTCTCTCTCTTCCTCACTCTATCACTCTCACACTCTCTCTCACTCCCTTTCTCTCACTCTCTCTCTCTCTTTCTCTCTCTCTCTCTCTCCCTCTCTCCCTCACTCTATCACTCTCACACTCTCTCTCACTCCCTTTCTCTCACTCTCTCTCTTTCTCTCTCTTTCTCTCTCTCTCTCTCCCTCACTCTATCACTCTCACTCTCTCTCTCTCTCTTTCTCTCTCTCTCTCCTCTCAGCTTGGCGTGGAGCTCGTTCGCCGCCTGCATGGCCTCCGCGGTGACGACGCTCAACCGCTACACGAAGACGATCATCGAGTTCCGGCGCAAGCGGCGGGTCCTGGAGAAGCACCTGAGGCTGGAGGAGAAGCTGCTGGAGCTCCGCTCCCCGGCGCAGCTGTGGGACGTGTACATAAGCACCGCCCCGGCCGCCACCGGGGACCTTCTGGAGCCTTCCGGCAAGCCGCCAGGAGACTCCGTCGTCCTGGAGGTCGGGGATAAGCCAGATGTTCCCGAGACTCGGCCTGAGGAACACTGCTGATCGCCGCCTCCCCAGAATTTTGACTCATTGACCCTCTTTTCCGAAACTGATCAGTGTCAGTACTGCATTGCAGTAGCTGGGATTCGTTTTTTGCTTTGCATGGTCTTAACGTGAAGGTGACCCATGATGAACCAGTTTAACAAGGAAACTCCTTTAATCTGATGTGCTGATCTTCACCATAGGAAATTCTTTCCCTGCTGACATTCATGCTTTTGAATCTGAAAACTTGCAGGCCTGATATTTGATATAGCCAACTAGAAACAATTTTGGGTACGTTGCCTCACACAGACTTCAAAGGTACTGTACTTGCACCTGTGCCTTTATACCTGTCTGCCCCATCTCTAAACTGGCCTACAGCAATCAAGCGTTCATCCTCAGTACATAAGGGTACAGAGGGGGTTGCCTTGGAAGACAAGCTTATTATGTTTCTCTGCAATACTGTAAATGCAGTTACACCTACACATCATATAGGCTAATAGGCTAGGCCTCTGTCATTAGACTTCTGGCTTCTATAGTTTCCAGTGTTTAGGTCTAGCTTTTAGCTTGTAGTTAGACAACCTGGTGTATTCCCAAGCTTTCTCAGCACATTAATTGTAACATGGAACATTCCAAACTAAAAAGTAAGACAGGAGGAAATAGTGTATTCACGAATTTCCATACGGCTACAAAATGCAATATAACAGTACCTAAGAGAGTAATATGAAACAGGTCATATTTACGGAGAGGTAGAGTAAAACCGGGGCTACTGATTACGTAATGTGATTTTGATCCGCGATAGACAAAACTGCGGCCAAAACAGTGCTCAGATTCAGCAGTGTACACTTACTGTAGAAAAGAAGCTTTGAGAGCATTACGGCAAAGTAAAAATGCAAGTTAATAACAAAGGGATTAATTTAAATACTTCATCCTTGCAAGTATTATGAATATGACAAGGTAATACACAGGAAACAGTAAATTACTTTTTTTTATTTATTAAGACTTAACATTTGCATTTATCAGAAAAAAAAATACATTATCATGAAAAGAATGCCAGTTGTCACATAATTTGCGAAATAACTGTAAACATTAACAATGCTGATTATGATGCATCAGGGAAACAGTAGAATTGACAATTTAGTGATTTAGCAGATGATTTTAGCCGATGCATCTTAGAAAGGTGCGGTGAAATCAAATATGTATTGGTAGACCATATCATTTAACCCTGCTCATTTTTATATAATTAAGTGAGAATCTGAGTTTGTTGTGCAGTCAATGTAACGATTAATCTTTACATTTTAAAACCAAGGTCCGTTCCTACTTTTAATCACAATAGGTCAGCTAACCTACCAGGAACTTAGATCCACTGAACAGCCATCAATATTTTTTATTAGATTTTTATTTGGCATATAAAAAAGAGACCTACTGCTATTCTTGAAAATAAAGAATAAAATAACATGCACATATTGCTAATGAACAATTTTGTCTTTATATTCAGACTTGGGGTTTTCTGTTATATATTTCTTAATATACCAACAAGATATACGCGCCTTCAGGTTTTCTTCCACGACAAAGTCCAAGGCACTCTGAGAGAGCAAGAGAGAGAGAGAGAGATACTTTTAGCTCCCTTTAATTAACAATAAGAAAAAAAAGCTACCCATAAATCACCAGCATTGACACATGACCAAAACAAAAACCCAAAAACACACACACCAAAAGAGTTACTTCAAATAGGATGATATTCTTTCCTAAAGAGAAATGTGGAAGTGCGACGAATTACTATAGCCGTGCAGTGTGCAACTATTGGTGCGGTTACAAAGATCAAGTGTAAAGGGTTGTCAATACAACTGTCGACATGCGTCATATCACGTAGGCTACTTAGTGAACAGTTCTAAAGTTATTAATTTTTTTGTATAGCAGATTTACGTCACCTTAGCTAATAGCGCTGCGACACCATTACCCCTGAATCGGACAGGAACGTTTGTTGTCAACAAATGTACTTCTCTGTCCCCCGTGAATTCATATCTCAGCACAGCTGTCTCCAGATCTCCTGCTGGGAAATGGACGCTTATTTTAACTAGACCTTAGGGCAAAAAAACATTTCGTATCTAGAGTTTCAAATTTACATTGACATTAAAGCATGATATCACGGATCAATGCCCCGTATTCTCGAATTGACACCAAATTCCAGAGCAAATTGGTTTCAAAATGAGCCAAGAAAAATCTCGCGTGTGCTGTCCTTACCATCGTTACCCAGGCTAAGTGTGAAGCACTTCCGATGTCTATCGTGTTCAATCTTAGAGTTGCCTGCAAGACTTGTGATGCTCAATGAAGTCTTTGCCGTTTTGAAATTGCACACGAGAAAATGTTTTTGTCTGAATGCATTTGAATGGGAGCACAATAACCGTAACGCCATGTTTGCAACAAGGGGCTAACCAGCTAGCTGCTGTTGTTATGTAATTCCGATTGTTAGGCTACTGCTTTGTACATTCTGTACTGTTGCAAAGATGGTGGATGAAAGAACAAGACGCACATATTACAGTGCAAGTCAATGGCGAACGTTCTCTGTAAACTAAAATGTATTCATATTATAAACCGCTGGTAACATTAATGGTTCTATGGAACATGATTCTAGTCAGCCAGTATGCCTATCTGTAGGTTGTTAAAGGAAATGTAACAGCTTGAACAAATTCATTTCGTTATTCAATCTGGTAGGCCTAATGTACTTTTGTAGAAAAATGTCGACTAGAGGCTACTTCATACGTAGCCTATGGACGAGGAAACGCCTTATAGGAATGGATAGTGATGGTGTCACAGTGACCGCCTAGGTGTTAGCCTACTTATAAAATACCTTACTTACGACGAGTGTCACTTGTCGTTCTAACCAGAATAATTATTTTCTGCATAATGTTGTATTTCTCGCGGGCAGAAAATGCAGGTAGGTGGCTCTCTCCACATACGCAACCTCTGACTGCCGCGTAATCTTATTTTTTCTACAGTCTATGGGGTAGATGTTTAATTTTTCTACAGTCTAAATGAAGTGGATACCAAACAGCCAGACGCTCGGTGGCGCTAGAATGTAATACTTGATCTGACAGCCGTACATCCTAGAGTTTGCTTGAGGTAAAAGTTTGTCATCCACTATTAATCCATCTATCGCAACCAATCAATTGTATCGAAACATATAATTTTTCTTCACTTCCTTGCTACTCAGGGGAAAAATCACAATGCATGGATTTAAAAAAGGTTTTTATAGAAGGAGCGACTTTAAGGTAGCCAATGTTGTGCTGCGGTGAGGTCACATTAAAAAAACTCCCCTTCGTCACTCTCTAGTATCTTTCTCACACACATGCCCACATGGAGGAACCTCTATTTTTATACAGTCTATGAGGAACCTGCGGAACTGCCCCTCAAATTGCTGTCATAGACACATTTCTGCACAGTTCTCATCCAAACAAAACAGAAAGGGGCAGAATTGGCTCTTACAGAAAGGTTACCTGTGAACTTCTGTTGATTTTATTTATTTAAATTTTCTTTGTATACTTGTGAACAGGGGCATAGCTAGGAATTCTGGCCCGCTTGAAAGAATATTGCTCTGGGCCCCCTTTTTTAATAAAACAAATAAAATGTATTTTTAGCTGTGGGCCCCTAAAATCGTCACCACCTTTCACACCACTAGCAACGGCTCTGCCTGTGAACTTATCCCAGAACATAAAATTAGTAACTCTGTTGTACTTACTGCCATACCGACAGCTTGGTCACTGATTTATGAGTGTCCAAAAGTTTACATGATTCGTTAGTTTTAACATGAGATAATAGGCTACTGTTAAAATTAGATCCTGAATAGGATACCGTTGGTTTCATTTTTATCAAATGTAAACGGTTTGTATTTACACGACAACTACCATATACCTTATTATTATTATTATTATTATTATTATTATTATTATTATTATTTCATGTTTCAGATCAATTACGTTAACGTAAGTCAATTGGGCTGTGACATTTCAGAGTCCGTTATGACCGTTGCATTTTCAGATGTTCTACTGGACTGTTCGATTTTTATTACTTTATTTATTTTTTTGTATAGCCTAAAGTGTGGTTATCTAGTTCTCTCTTATCGTATCTTTGTATACTAAAGTAGGCTATTGGAGGTGGTGATACTGTACTGTATTTCGAGTATTAAGCTGCTTTAAAACCATAGAAGAAGAAACTACTTCGGCCGATGCGACGGTGTCAGTGGAGTAATAGTCCCATGTCAGTAGGTTGTTAGTTAGCTTCAAGGCTGACCCAAAAATCCGCAGTAAGGTTTACAATATCGGAAAGATAATGTCCGACTTCGACGAGTTCGAAAAACAGCTGAGTGAAAACCGACAGGGTGAGTTTTTGGTCAAGGTGAAATGGGTAACTCGGCTAACCAGGAATCGCTTGCTTGCTTATTTGCTAGCGCAACCCATATCTAGTTTTATTTGCTAACGTTAGCCAGACAGATACTCACTGTCTTGGCTGTAGCCAGCATAGCTAGCTGCGAACTTGTGCGTTTGGTGAATTGTTGTGCAATAATTTGCTGGTTTTAGCAAGTGTATTTGAATCTCGCAGACGGAAACAAATGCATCTGCTAGCTCGCTTCCCATTAGACTAGATATAGCAGAAAGGCCTTTCGTATTGTTAGCTAACATTAATACATTGATTTAGCTTGCCAGCAAGCTAGCTACTCAGCAGTACGATTTCATTGAATGTGCGTTGGCTGTATGTCCAAGACCTAAAACGCTACTGGCCCTTGTAACGTTAGCTAATATGACTGTGCCGCACCTTTCACATGAGGTCGTTATTACTATTAGTAACGCACAGTTTACGTGCAACGTGATACACATTTGCCTCGCAGCTTGGAAGACATGCCATGGCAATAATGTTTCGTGGACTGTTATTTCGCCCTTATAGTTATTGTTGCAGTTAACTGGTGGTAGTTCACGTTTATGCTAGTTATAAAGCTACTTGAATCTGAATTATGACTGCTGGTTTTAGTGCTGTCAAGCCAGGTTAAAGGTGAACTTAGCATGTGAATTGGTGTAGGAAGCTAGATTTACTGTAGATAGCACTAATATCGCGAGCGTAATTATATCGTGAACTAGATGGTAACGAGCAATTATTTGCAAGTTACGGTCTCTAGATTAAGCTCTGTGCCTCTGTGCTGTTGCAGAAGAGCTATCTTGCTTACTCCCCGATATGCACCTAAACTTGTAAACGACGTTGTATTTCCAGAGGTTATACACATGAACAGAATTATTCAATACGGTTTCTTCGCTTTTTTGATATTAATATTCGTTTTTGTATTGTGTCAGGACTTCTTTTTTTGGTCGTCGCAGTCTCAGGTTGTATTTGTGAATAAGATTAAGTAGTTAAAAAAAAAAAACAGTCAAGTGATATACACATATAACTGGAGGCATAATGTTGATTTACTTCGTGTATTTTTTTTGCAGTAGAACATTAACTCGTGAATGCCCCTTCACCAGCCAGTATAAACCCTGCAGGTGAACTTCTGTATGTATAAAAATGTTTTTGATTGCAGAAGAAAAACTGGGTCAATGGAAAACGTGCACTAAAATTGAAATGACTAGGGAAAAAACTCCAGTCTTCCTACTGTCGACACCCAAACATTTCAAGATACATAAAGGAGGATGCTTATCAGGATTACTTTTCAGGGACTAACCTGTTATAAGGACGGGAGCAATCAAAGCAAGGAACGTAATGCCTTCAATTAAACGGCGACTGAGGCTAACATTTTCAAAATGTTCCCAATTTTATAGATATTAGGAATTTGTGTGAGGAAGCGTGACCATGTACAGATCTGTGCCATTGTTGCTGTGTACTGTAACATAGCAACAGAAACTCAGCGGGAGGGAAAGAGGTGAAGAGAACAGGTTGTAGAGAATGAAATCAGAATGTGAGCATTGCAGTTACTTTAGGAATAAAGAGATCGAGAGTACTCTATCCCAGTGCGTTGGGCCCAGCGAATCTCTAATGCATGAATGACTTCAATGTGTCACTACGTTGACACTTTTGAATCTGAACAACTAATTACTTTAAGCTGACATTGATCTACTGAAATCCCACTGCTTTGAAGGGTTGTACCTGTGTCTATAAAGTGTGTAGTGCTGTCTTTGTACATGAGATGTTGCATTCTACAAAACTGAATCTGACACCAGGTATGCAGTTGACATCTGAATAACGAACAATCTGCAAGAGCTGTCAGAAATGCTTTGAATTCTAAAAAGTCTAAATCATTTTAATTAAAAAAAAAAAATGTTCCCCTAAATGTGGTGTTTTCCTCTTCCCCCCTGTAAATGCATCTTACAGAAGCAGCCTCTGGTGTTTTGTAGGCTCTTCGTTGGTTCGTTTAGTTTTCAGTTGACGCGCGCTAGCCTTTGCCCGTCCCTCTCCCTCCTCCGCGCCGCGTGTCACATCCTGTCTGGCTCTGTCTCTGCCTCGGTCCTAATCCCGGGCCCCGGTTTCAGAGCGGGAGAAGGAGCGGCACAGGAAGCGCAGCCGCAGCGGGTCCCTGGCCCGCGGCGACAAGCACCGCAGCTGGAGCAAGGATCGCGGCAGCCGCAGCCGCGAGAAGCGCAGCCGGAGCCGCGACCGCGACCGCAAGAGCCGCGACCGCAGGAGCAGCTCCCGCGACCACAAGAAGCACAGGTAAAGTTAGCCATGCCTAGCCTAGCCTGCGCTTAAAGAAGCACAGGTAAAGTTAGCCATGCCTAGCCTAGCCTGCGCTTAAAGAAGCACAGGTAAAGTTAGCCACGCCCAGCCAGCCTGTGCTTAACGAAGCACAGGTAAAGTTAGCCACGCCCAGCCGGCCTCCGCTTAAAGAAGCACAGGTAAAGTTAGCCATGCCCCATCCGGCCTGTGCTTAGAGAAGCACAGGTAAAGTTAGCCACACCCCAGCTGGCCTGCGCTTAAAGAAGCACAGGTAAAGTTAGCCACACCCCAACCGGCCTGCTCTTAAGGAGACTCAGCAGTGCTCTTCCCAACTTAAGAAACAGATTGTATCCGTCACAATTTACCTCACCTTAAAGGAGGCGTAGGTACACTACTCCCACAGGTACCCTGATCCAAACTTGCTTCATTTTTATTTAGCACAGATTACACCCTCACAATGAAACTTCATTCAGGAATCCAATGCATTCCTGGACGCTCATTTGAAGAAAAAAAATTTCAGTGAACATGCTTTCATTTATTCATTTATGAAGATATGTGATTCTATTTTTTTCGGGGGGGGGGGGGTGATATATATGTGTGTGTCTTTGTGTATATATATGTATATATGAGTGATGAGCTGACCTCCTTTGTTTTTTGTTGGTCAGCTATTCTCCGAGAAGAATGCGAAAGAAAAGAACTTGCAAATACTGGGACGTGCCTCCCCCAGGGTTTGAGCACATCACTCCGATGCAGTACAAGGCCATGCAAGGTAGCACGCCTGTCCTCGGGCTCCACCCACACTGCCCTCGGGCTCCACCCACACCTGTCCTCGGGCTCCACCCACACCTGTCCTCGGGCTCCGCCCACACTGTCCTCGGGCTCCACCCACACTGTCCTCGGGCTCCACCCACACCTGTCCTCGGGCTCCGCCCACACTGTCCTTGGGCTCCACCCACACTGTCCTCTGGCTCCGCCCACACTGTCCTTAGGCTCCGCCCACACTGTTCTCAGGCTCCGCCCACACTGTCCTCGGGCTCCGCCCACACTGTCCTCGGGCTCCACCCACACTGTCCTCAGCCTCCGCCCACACTCTCCTCGGATGGTCTAATTAAAGGTCAATTAAGGTCACAATCCTGTCAAAATGACCTGGAGTAAGTTTGAATATGTTTTTACAATCTCTCTCTCAATCTCTCCCCCTCTCTCTGTCTCTCTCTCCCTCCCTCCCTCTCTCTCTCACTCTCTCTCTCTCCCTCCCTCCCTCTCTCTCTCACTCTCTCTCCCTCCCTCGCTCTCTCTCTCTCCTTCCCTCCCTCTCTCTCAGCTGCTGGGCAGATCCCCACCATAGCTCTGCTGGCTACCTCTACGACCAGCGGCATGGCGGTCACGCCCACACAGGTGCCAATGGTGGGCAGCCAGATGACCCGGCAGGCCAGAAGACTCTACGTTGGCAATATTCCTTTTGGGGTGACTGAGGTGAACTTGCCTTTACCTGTTTAATACCCATTTAGACCAACTTTTCTTCCTGCTTTTGCTTTCTTTTATTACGTTTTGGAACACCAGTTTGTACAATGGCGCCCGTACAGAAACGTTGGATGACTTCTGTTTCCCTGGGCCAATCCCTGGCCAAGTATGGCTTGTGCTGTGGGGCTGGCTGCTGCTGACGGCACTACACAAGCATGTCTTCAAGCTGCCCGTAAACACACAGGCTTTTCATTTTTAATTTAATCCTTTTTCATTTTTGGACTGAAACACAAAATTTGACAAATGTGAACAACTGAAAACAACAACCCAAAATGAATTATTCTAAAGGTACTATACATCCAGTTTTGCTTTTTAAATTATTTTAACTATATGTGGATAGCAAATGTTTATGTGTCTATGTTGCCTGGTGTATACGTGTGTACACATAGTTGTTATGTTATGGTTGTGTGATTTGATTGAAATCCGCCTCCACCGCCAGGTGAACGTACTCTGTTGTGTGTCTGTTTCCAGGAGTCCATGGCAGATTTCTTTAATGCCCAGATGCGGCTGGCGGGTCTCTCCCAGGCCCCCAGCAACCCTGTTCTTGCCGTGCAGATCAACCAGGACAAGAACTTTGCTTTCCTAGAGGTGAGCGGCCTCCAGTGTCATCTCACCACCACCGCTGCTGTAAAACAGCCGGAAGTCCACCCCACCCTGCTCTTTCAAAGTCAGTATTTTTAAACCACTTCTTCTTGGCTATTATGTGTTTTTTTTTCTCCCTCAATTCATTATTGCCCGGTTGTAGTGCAAGTACACTGCTCACACATCTGACACGGCCAGATCGCAATCGCGGTCAACCAGAGGGGGCGCCGTTGTGCAGCAAGGCGGGGGAATAACCAGCCCACAGATTCCCGTGATACCACTCTGCCAGCGGGTTAGCGCATTAGCTAGATACGCCACCCAAGAGCCCCGCCCCCTTTCTGTGTGCTGTGGCTGAAGAACAGCTAGATCGCCCTGTACAGCTCTATGCCACTTTTATCTAGTGAAATTGTGGCTTCGCTCTGTCCATTTTGTGTAGCAATCCACGCTGGTGTAGTGTAAATGAATGTAGAACTGCAGTGCTGTACTATTCTACCATATTTTCCTCCTCCTGTATCCTAAGATGTGAAGTGCGGTGGGTATCAGTCTCTGAGCCTAGAGCATAGTGTGCTCTGTGTAATGTGTTCCTGTGGTATGCTGTAAGTAATTTGCGGTTTTGTGGTTTGTATGTTTTTCCCCCGTGTAAATCCAGTTTCGGTCCGTGGATGAGACCACGCAGGCGATGGCCTTCGACGGGATCATCTTCCAGGGGCAGTCTTTAAAGATCAGACGGCCGCACGACTACCGCCCCCTGCCCGGCATCTCGGAGCAGCCCGCCTTTCACGTCCCAGGTGTGTGTCACGGACGGCCTTGGGTTTTACCTGCTCTCTGCTCTCTGAGCGGTGTCGCACTGCTTAGCCAAGGGCCTGCTAACAGGGGGTTAAACACAGGCTTCTTATGTGATCTTATCTGACATGATACCCAGTTTGGGGAATTACATCTGTGTCACGTTAGCTTGTGTTACTAGATTACTGGACTTGTCTCCTGTATTTGCCTAGTAACCTTGTGTGTGTGAACCTGCATTTGAGTGTATGCCATATTGCAGTATTACATACACCGTGGACCTTATTACACACTATTATTGTGTGGAGAGCCCTTAAAAATGATACAGTTTAACATTCATACAGAACATTTACATCCCTTTTCTAGATTCCAGGTGCGTCCTTGATTCTCTTTCTCCTCATGTTTAGAGCTATGTGCTTCTGTAGAGCCGTGTTTAAAGGTCCATTCTCAGGACCATGGTGTGTATGGTGTAGAGTTAGCCACGGGTAGCTGCATGCGATCAGGACCATTACAGTGTTGTGCCCGTAACGTATAAGTAAACATAGCTGATGGCATCAAAGTGGGACAGTGAAATGTGAGCATGCAGTCGTCCCGTACGCCTGTGTGTGGGAGTGGCCTGTGTGTGAGGCTTTGCTGTGTTTGTGTGCTGTGTCGTATGTGTTGTCTTGGGCAGGTGTGGTTTCCACAGTGGTCCCCGACTCCCCGCACAAACTTTTCATCGGTGGACTGCCAAACTATCTCAATGACGATCAGGTACTTGACCTCTCTGCCAAATCGGACTTCTCGCATTCGTCACTCTCCTCCGACGCACACGTAGCACAAACCGCACGCTTTCTGGCTCCCCTTCTTTTGCGAGGTGCAGTAACTTGCGCTCATATTTTCCGGTGGTTAGTAAATATTCACTGAAAACAGAACCGGGAGCGAAGTGATTCTGCACCGTGTGCAGATTCCAGCAAACGGAAACTGCGCCGTGACAGAGTGACCTGATATCAACACTAGCTTTACACTCGCATAACAACATCGGTTAATCATTTCCGCAATAAGTATTTTATTTCTCTCAGTTCTTTAAAATAAGATGATAGATCTATCAGCTGTAGACAACTTTTTTTATTGAATTAGCATGAAAATTTGCTGGCTCTTTATCATTTATCTTTTCTCTGTGTGATTTTTTTATTTTTTATTTTTTTTAACCATTATTGTAAAGAGTCTGAGGATAAAAATGCATGATACACAGTACCCAGATGCCTTTTTCCTGTGGTACTTCATTGCTTACATTTCCCACACATTACCCATTTACACACCTGCGTATATTTCCAGTGCCCGTTCCGGTGAAGTTCATTCAGGGGCATAGCCAGGGATTTGACCCGGCAACCTCACGATCACAAACTCAGTCCCCAGACCTTGCACATTCAAGCCCATGACAGTTAACAGATAATAATTGTTCTCCTGCAGGTTTTTCCCCCTCTTTTCTCCAAATTGCATTGCCTTGGATTACTTGTGTTTGTAATGTGAAATCTGTTTGTATGTCTACAAATTAGCCGGAGGCTGTACACGCAGCTTGTGGTGTACTGCCACGCAAACAGCAAACATTTTAATCTTTTTCGTAAAACGTCTCTGAGACAGACGTGAGTTTCCATTATTAGCCTGCTGTTCTGAAGGTCCTCCACAGCACACACAAATAGACCATAGAGTTTCACATTAGCGTCTGGTTTTCCTTGTACAAATATTTATAGCCCTTTAAAAGATGACAAGTTTGAATAACTGGAGTAATGAAAGATTGCTTCAATAAAGTTGATTTGATCTAAATTATATTCCCGAAAAAGAATGCATTCATCTAGATGATGAAAAATGATTATCAATATCATATATAAAATGATATTATTTACATGATCCACATTTATATGTATATATTTATATATAACATCTGGTTTCATAAATTCTTCTTTTCAAATGTCTTTATGTACAGTTAGCTGTACATGAATTATCTTGGCACTGTTTCAGCCTATTTTTTGGTTTCAGTTCAGATAGATTGACTCAGTTTTGAGATGTGGTGAAACCCACCGTTCCCTTTTTCTTTGGGTGAAGCAGAAAATGATTAGTCATTTTACACTATTCATGTTACACAAGCATCTGATGCGAATTGTTATTCAGCTGAATGCACACCATAAATGTCAAAGATGCTGATTGAAAAGGATTAATTTATTGTTCATCTGAGATATTTTTACCTTGTACTTTTAACACCTGGTTTGCGTGCCAATGTTAAACGTCTAATTTCTCATACAGTTAGAAATCAAGGTATTTTATTGGCCGAATGCAAAAAAAAAAAAAAAAAATTTTTTTTACAGTGCTCCATATTAAGATTTAAGATCCGAAAGATAAGTTGCAAGAATGTCACTGTTCTGCAGTTGTGCTGTTCGTTTGAATGGGAAAGTTAACTGTGACGTGCAGGTTGAGCTCGAACAGCGTGACTGTGCCCTACTGTTAATCATATTTTATCGTTTATTCATTTTTTTATGCAGTCGCTGCCACTGCTCTGATACTCACAGCTCTTTCATTCTTGTTCCCCCACTTTGTCCCCAGCTAGGGGCTGTAAGATCGTTAGGCCTTCGCACATAATTTGTTCAGTAGTACTGACCTACTGCTGCCATGCCAACATGTAACGCAAGGCAAGTAAGACATTCCGGCCCTCACACGGATACACCCCCTCAGCCAGCAGGGGGCCCCCTTCTCGCCTCCTCCCTCTCTTTCCATCACCCCAATGGAGAGCGCTCAGACCCACAAGGGGGTGACTTCCTTGGTTTTTATGGTTGTGCGGGGTGGGCTGGGGGTGGGGGTGGGGGGGTGCAGAGGCAAATGTCTTTATTACTATGAAAGTCTGATGATATTTGGGGCTCTTCTTTTTACATGTATTTATAATTTAAAGGTTACCTTAAAACCTTTTTTTTGTGAAGCTTTGATAAGAAATGTAAAATATATGTATGTATGTTTTCAGATCTAATGTACGATCAGTTCTATTTGTAATTGGGGTGTATTTGTGTGTCTTTCTTAGTTTGCGAACAGCTTCCTTAATATGAGTGTACTGGTGTACTGGTTGTGAAGCCAGTAATGCATTTTTGCTTCTGAGACTTTTTTTAAATCCGAGCCAATACTCCCAATGCACGAAAAGCAAACGTTTGTATTTTCAGGAAATATGAAGTCATACAGGGTACCTGAGGTTTATGTTTATGTTGTATATCATGCCCATAGTTGTACCGCCATTTTGTTTTGGAATTTGGCTTTTTCAGCACAGCAGTTGTTTTCTCTGCATTAATATAAAAATGAACACACTTGTTTGATTGAGCATAATGAGGTAATGATGTTTTTTTTCCCTATTTTTTTATTAACAAAAAATAATTGGTCAAATAATTTTAAATTGGGCTAATAGAGTTCAATTAATCAAAGTCTTTAGCTTTGAGGGTTTTTCCTCATGGTGGACACAATTTGGATTTTTTTAAATCTTTGTTTGATTTTTCTGCTTGTTTTGAGGATTCTTTAAGGTGAAATAAAATCACAATTGTATAAATTATATAAATGATAATGGAATGGACAAAATGTGACGTATGTGTCCTGGTACAGTATAAGAGAATTACAAGGCTAGTGTGTCATTTATTTGCAAAATAGCAAGATTTCATTAGTAGTTCTTTGGCTGACACATTAAAAATTACAGAGAAGGTTTTCACGATATTGCTGTTACTTCTGGCCTTTCCAGTTGTTTGGAATGTTCCAACAATATACGGTAGAACTTTTAACAGTGTCATGCAGGTTGCTAAGGTGGCTGCTTTGGCAAAGCTGATTGGTTCCTTTGTCTCGGTCTCTTGTGCAGGTGAAGGAGCTCTTGACATCGTTTGGACCGCTCAAAGCTTTCAACCTTGTGAAGGACAGTGCGACCTCATTGTCCAAAGGTTACGCCTTTTGCGAATATGTAGATATCAGTGCGACTGACCAGGTATGAGTGACCCGTAATGGGGTCTCCTTAACTAGTCATTTGTTAAGTGAATTATTTTGGCTAATCCATAAACATAAAAATCAATGTATTTTTTTAAACTATATTTGCTCGACATCTTTAATTTGCTAATTATCGTTTGTAAATGGTTATGGAGTTTATCATAGTAATTTAGAGGAAATTAAACATTCAAATATATTGTTAGTTAATGGTTTTTCCTCCTTGTTTATAGAAAAGGAATTTTTTTTTCATCTACTCAGTGACACTTTGGAGTGGTCATTTGTTCATTCTGTAATGCCATGAAGAGAATTCAGATTTTTCTCTGAAGGACTAAAAGTGTGCAAAATCAAGATCACAAAATGTTCACCACTTAACACTGAGAGTTCAGACCATGGATAGGTATTACACACTAACGGCACTTTCTCACTTCACATTGTTCTCCCAGTCTTTTTGGGGAGCTAACATAATTAAGTCTGTGTGTGTGTATGTGTGTTCGTGTGTGTACGCGTGTGTGTGTGTGCGCTTGTGTGTGTGCGTGTGTGTGTTTTTTTTTTCAGGCTGTGGCAGGACTCAATGGCATGCAACTTGGGGACAAAAAACTGATCGTTCAGAGGGCAAGCGTGGGAGCTAAAAATGCTAATCCTGTGAGTACGGCTCATTTTATGAGCACTTATCTACTTACAAGGACGACTAAAGAGTATGCACTGTATTCAGTCCATAAATGGGTTTTACTGAGGACTGAGAAGGTTGTGTGAAGAGACTACAATATTCAATTTTCAGAGTCAGTAGTCATAGGTTGTACAAAAAATGTCACATTTTAAAAGCATTGAAGAGGGGTTGTTAAATGCTGTTTTGCTTTGTAAAGATGTCTAATATGTTTGGTGAGGGTAGGCAAGGTTTGGAAGGGTAGCAATTTAGAGGAAATAAAAATAACATTTTGCTTTTTTTTTGTGACACAAAAGTGAGCATTAAGAATCACCGGGCTAGAAAGAGAATGTAGCCATAATCCAGCTTGCCCCCAGAGTAAATTCACTGCTTGTGGTTCAACACACAGAGGACTGTGGACTGGAGGGATTCAGCCAAAAATTAGCAAATTATCTGTCTGTTCGTTAACCCCCTCCCCTGGATTTCCCCCGAGCAGACGTCCATCATCGAGACCCCGGTGACGCTGCAGGTCCCGGGCCTGCAGGCGCTGCAGAATTCGGGCATGCCCACGGAGGTGCTCTGCCTCCTGAACATGGTAATGCCCGAGGAGCTGGTGGACGACGAGGACTATGAGGAGATCCTGGAGGACATCCGCGAGGAGTGCTGCAAGTACGGGAACGTGCGCTCCATCGAGATCCCCCGTCCCGTCGACGGCGTGGAGGTGCCCGGCTGCGGGAAGGTGAGGTGGGGGGGGGGGGGGGGTGTGAGGGCAGGTGAGGGGGCGGAGTAGGGGGTGGGGGGGGTGCCAGGCTGCGGGAAGGTGAGGGGTGTGAGGGGGGTGGGGGGGTGGGGGGGGGGTTGAAAAGCCCTTCGTTGCTGAATGAAAACTTAAGAATACTGTTGATGTAATCGTTCACTGCATGGTTCACTAATGATGTGGGGAAGATCTTTTTACAAATCGTATCGCTCCTCGGCAGATGTAGTGAAGGCACGGGCTCCGTAGCTCCGTGTGGCGCGTTGCTCATGAGCGTCTTCTCCCCCCGGCAGATTTTCGTGGAGTACGTCTCAGCAGCGGACTGTCAGAAGGCCATGCAGGCGCTGACGGGCCGAAAATTCGCCAACAGAGTGGTCGTCACCAAGTACTACGACCCAGACATGTACCACAGGCACGAGTTCTGATAAAACGCCAAGGACGTGGGGGGGGTGGGGGGTGTGGGGGGGGGAGTGTTGGGGATGAGCGGGCACGGGAACAGTACAGGTCAAACCTGTAAAACAGCCTGGTCCTCCCTGGCCACGAGGTCCGGCCCTCTGTCCGGTGCAGATTGAGTATGTTCCCCTTTGTACAGCCTTCTGCTCCACACTTTTTTCCTCATTTGCCCGTAGGCGTACGAAAACAAGAAAGATTTTTGAAAACTTTTTTTTCTTCTTAAAGGGATAGTTTTGCTTTTATGGGGTTTTACAAAAATAATTTGTGTATGTTTTTGACTAGCCCAGACAGTTTTTATGTTGCTTATATGGAGACTACTATGGCTGTGGGGGGGGGGGGGGCATTTGGTGGGTTTGTGGTATAAATAAAGCAGATTGAATGCCATTCTTTTTAATAATAATCAGGTAATGAATGCACATAATACCTCTGGAGGCATAACATCACTGTGCATTATTGCTTTGGAGTTTCTTGGAAAAGTATATTCTTGCTTTAGACCAGAGGTCCTCAATCTTACCCAGAAAGGGCCGGTGTGGGTGCAGGCTTTTGTTTCTACCAAGCAGTAACACACCTGCTTCTACTAATCAAGGTCTTTAGCAAATAATCCAGTGGCGGACTCCTGCTTTAGACCAAGTACCTGCAAACGGCCCTGCGGCCATTGTAAAGCTGTTAGGTCATCAGAAACATCTGTAAATATCTATAATATCTTTCATCTCACACTGAAGATGCCTGGGCCAATCAAAAACAAACCCTGAAACAAAAGTAATATAAAAAAACTACCATTTTAAGATAATCTTTCCGCTTGTTTTACCATCAACCTCGTGCTGTGACTGACCCATATTGGAATGAAAATGTAGAAAAAAATAATATTGCTTTATGCTGTCAACCTTAAAGTCGCATTTCAAATGGTTGCATATGTATCCAACCCAAAATAACTATAAAAACCAGAGTTATTTTATATTTCAGAGTACAAGATACACATATTTATTGATTGGATTTAGTCTTAGCACTTTAGTAGAACACATGTGAGAAACATTTTGAGAGTAATTTCCTTTAAATTTAGTTCCATTTTAACTAAGCACTGTACATTCATTGTGTAATATGTTAAGAAATGTATGTATGTATGTATGTGCATTATTGTTACTCTACCACTGACACTAAATTGGTGTTGGAACTGAAGTATGAGTTACATTTTTGTGTATATCCCTTAAAAAGAGCAATGCTCTAAAAATACCTGGAGTTGGAATATTTTTTTCAATAATTGGTTTGAGATTATGTGAATTACGTATGTCTGTCTGAATGTAAATCCTCTTTTACAAGAATGGCTCTGTTCCGGTTCATTTCAATTTGCTTTTTGCAAACACCAGGGTACAAAAAGTACTAATTAATAAGATATAAACAGGTTGAGTTAACTGCGTGGTTTTAGTTATGTATCCAGTTGTTGTCATGACCCATTGCTCCAATGTGTCGGGTACAAATTGTTTGAAATGAGGTGTTACTGTAGCAACAGTGCTGACCCGTAGTATCGATCTGTATTTTACATGCACTTTTCTGACACCTGGGAGGCGGCGTGGGAGGGGGTGGGGGGGGGGGGGGGGGGCTTGTACTCCAGAATGATCCAAATTCTTCATAAAGATTTGTTTGTTTTTGTGTCTTGATTGTGAACTTGCGAAGCTTCTTTGGAGGATGGGGGGGGAATAAATCCCATTCAGTGCTTAAAAAAAAAATCTTTAATATCTCCAAAGTGTAGTTTTGACTGTGAGCGCATATTGGGGAAAGTGCTGGTTTTTTTTGTATACGCTGACTTACCACTGCCATGCCTTGAATAAATGAATGCATCTCCTGACCAGTTTTCATACATTTATTTTACCATGATGCTGTAGTTGGTGGGTCAGGTGGGGACATGTCTATTTCAGGAGCTGTCGATATCGTACGTATGTTAAAGGTGAGTGCAGTCCTAACGGCAGTCAATATGAAATGTTTGTGGGTTGTTGTTTGATGCGTTTGCTACAGATTATTATGATTATTAGGGCCAAGCAGGGAAGCTGCTGGAACGCTATTGTATTTGTATTTATTATTATGACTTGTAATAAAGAGGAAATGCAGTCAGGAAAACACACTTGACCCAATTATAAGGGTCTTTATTACAGACACCATACTAAAAAAAAGCATTATTAAGAGAGACTGCAACCATTTTTTGAGTACCAAAGACAACCACCTTGTAAAAAAAAAGTAAAATTTATTGCCCAACCTCCAGTTTCATACTCCCTTTTTGGTTTTGGTTCAAGGCTCGTGGGTGTTGGAAGATTCTAAGATATCAGGGTCTGAATCGCCTTATCATCTCTTATTGTATAGACGATAACAACAAATGTTGAACAGGACAAAATACATTGTTTTAACTTGTCAAATAATAATAATTCAGATAGAAACATGTTAACCCTTCAATAGCGTATACTCACAGAAGACAGAAATATGAAATGTACATGTAAATTAAATATAAATTATGAAAATTATTAATATATATGGTTTACAAAAACAACACAAAAGTATTATTATTATTATTATTATTGTTGTTGTAAAAGAAGTCCATTATTCATTCTAATAAGAAAACATAAACCATACAGGCTACAGACAAGTGTCCTGCTATTTAACTTTATCTACCTTTCGATCGGGTATTGGGCTTTACGTTTTAAAAGTTGTTCCCTGAAAACTACAACTCAGGATTCGCCTTTCTACAAAATGAAAGCATAAGCTACCGTTTATTGTTTGAAATTCAAAAAGTCATAGATTAGGTAGGCTAACCAAATTTCGCTCTTGTCCTTTATGTAAAATAAATTTCCCATGATGCCGTACGATATGGCTACCAGCTGATTGTTGGCCTGTTCGGGAAGAGGTCTGCTCCAGTGCTCTAGTTACTGTGCTGTTTCAGGAAGTGTTTTATGGCGTTGGAGCCTAGCCTTGGATTTGTCTATTCATTGTATTAACTTTAGCGGAAGAAACGATACAGGCAGCTATATTTAGCTTGTTAGGGAACTGGACTTCCAACGAAATGAGAGGCGACGCTGCTTTCTGCTCCAATTCTTTTTCTTTTTAAATCCCCGCTCCAGGTATCGGTAAGTTTGTCGTTTAGCTAACGTAGCTAGGTAGCTAGCTAGCTAGCTAGCCAGCCAACTAAACGAACGCAGCTTCTTTTGTTTCGGCTGCGAAAGGCCTAGCTGACAGGCTAAGTTAGCTGCTGGCCTCTGACAATAGAACCAGAGGTAGGATAGCTAGCAGGGGACTGCATGTGGAGATGGGAAAAGGTCTGCCAGATACCCACTCAGCTCACTCTTACATGAATGATAATTTACAGCCATATCGAATTTAATAGTTTGCTTGCTAGCTTGGTAGTTGGCCAGCAAAGAAACTGCATCGGAGTTCAAAATTAAGTGCAGGCTAACGAATGTTAGCGAGCTAATTGATAGCCATCCAACTTTACTTGAGATTACCACTGCTAGCTAGCTAGAAAGAAAGGGTTAGATTAGGCAGGTAACGAGTAACATAATTATAGCCTCTATTAAGTTAGCGTGTTATGATAAGTAGTTCTTGAGTTTTTCCTCAGGCAGTTGAAAGATATTGCTAGCTATCATGTGCATCATATTCAATGCTAGCTATCATTTTTCATGGAGCGAAATCTAGTTATAAAACGTTCCCTGGCAAGATAACGTGTATAGGGCAGCAACGTTATCTAAACGTGCTTGTACTTAACGGAAGCTAGCTATTATTTGTTACGAATGTAGTACAGGTTTCCTAACGTTAGAAAAGTCGCTTATCAAGTGTAATTCACGCACTTTTGTAACGGAAAATAACCTGCTTTCTTACGGCAGCTATTTAAAAATGATTATATGTGATCAAACTTTTCTTCAGCTAAACCAGTAAGGCCTAGCCTTTTCTGCTGCTTTGCTTGAAACATTAGTTGGATTGTTTAAAATATTTATGAAGTTAAATCCGCATGTTACCGAGTCTCCACTTATCCTTGCTTTATATAGCTGACATGGACCGCCTATCTCAGGGCCAGTCGAAGGATGATGCGCTTCCCCAGTCGCCGTCTACCTGCAGCCTCCCCACGGCTTTTGATCTGTCGAGGAGACGTCGCCACGGCCCGGGGAGTCCCGCCCCCGTGGGCGGCCTGCCCCTGGCTCGGGCCCCCAGGTGGCGCGACCCCTCCAGCAGAGGGGTGGAGCCCCCGGGGAGCAGCTCCCCCTCCTATCGCCATTCCCTGACGGCTCAGCAGGTTCAGCCGGATAATGCCTTCTCCAACACCACCGTCACGCTGTCCTACATCAACAGGTCTCACCTTCACTCGGCCCAGGACCAGATCGCTCCCGGGGTCCGGTCCGTTCTGCCTCGAGCCGGCGTCCTCTCGCAGCACCCCCCGCCCGATTCCAAGGGGCACAGGCCCGTGAGTTCGGCTGGCAGGGACGGCGGAGGGTATCGGGGGCAGGCCGCCAACCGACAGGCAGGCGAACTGGCACCGCGGTCTGAACACCTCAGGGCGTTTTCAGAGGCCCCGCCCGTGGAGCGGGAGAAGGGCGGGCCGGGGGGAGTCGCTCGCTTCTCGCAGCACGCTCCGGGCTTCAACGGTAAACACGAACTCCTGGCGCCCGGCGGAGCCCCGGGCCTCCAGCGTCGTCACGGCGACAGCGTTGCGGAAGGCGGGAACAGGTTCTCCCAGCACAGGGAAGGAGATCAGAGGAGAGGGGTGCCGAACGGCGTCAAAGGGGGCTTCTGGGATCTGGAGTCCTGCTTGGGGAAATACTCAAGCTTCCGACCCCGGGTGGAGCAGAGGCAGGGCGCAGGGGAAGCTTCTGACCGGGCCAGGAGAGCCTCCAGGAAGCTCTATACCTCTTTAAACGAGGACTTCATGAGCCCTTCGGACGAACGGTTCTTCCCCGCTGAGAGCTCGGGAGACGAAATGGAGGACCTGGGCGCTCTTCCGCAGGCGCGGAACTCCCCCAGCTCCGACAGCCCCGGTCCGGAGGAGGACGCGGCCGACGTGGCCGGGGTGAGGGCGGCGGAAGGGGAGGGCTGCAGGTTCACGGTGCAGTTCGTGGAGGTGAGCAGCTCCCCGGAGGACAGCAGCAGCGACGATAGCGATGTCATAGAAGTTCCCGTTACCAACAGCGCGGCGTCGCCGCCGGCGGGGCTGCCACAGCCGCCGGGGAAACCGCCGGCGCCGCCAGAGCGCCTGTCCGAGAGGAAGCGGCCGACTCGCGCCGCCGCGAAGACGGAGCGGGCGGCGCCCGAGGAGCGCCTGAACGGGATCACGCTGGGGGACGGGCGCGAAGTCGGGCGGAGTAAACAGCCTCCCCACGCCATCCTAGCGGCTCTGAGGCGGGAGGTGGTGGTGAACCTCACCCCGCTCGGGCCCAAAGCGTTCGGCCACGCCCGGCCCGCGGAGCAGCGCGCCCAGCCCGAGAACCTGAGCGGCGAGCGGCGCGCGGTTCTGCCCGGAGGCGCTTCGGACGGCGATTCGGCGTGCGATTCCGAGGCGGAGATGGAGGCGGCCCACCTGGCCGCGGCGGGTCTGCAAGATGGCGGCGGCCGTGACCCCCGCCCCGGCAGGCAGAAGGGCCGGCGGTCTACCTCGGGGTCCGAAGACGGGAGCTTCGCGAAATCTCGCGACTGCAGCACGTCGTCCCCCGGCCCGTCCACCCCGAACGGGATGGGGATGGAGACGGAGACGGAGGCGGGGCAGCCGGGCGGCCCCCTGCCCCAGAGCTGCCCTCAGAAAGCGGTGGCGAAAGCCCCCAAAAGGACGAGAAAGCAGCAGAAGAGTCGCGCCAAGCGGTCGAAGACGAGCAGCAAGCCGAAGAAGAAGCGCAAGCGGGCCGGCCAGCCCTCCTCCGCGTTCTGCCCGCAGGAGCCAGAAATCAAGCTCAAGTACGCCACCTACAGGGAGGAGAAGAGAGACGTGAGAGCCGCCGCCTTCGCGCCGTACGTGCACCTGGAGAAGAAAGAGTTCTCCAGGTGCACTGTCGTCAACTACCTGGAGGAGGAGACGGGCGGGCCGAAGAAGGGCCGGGTGAGGCCGGCGGGCCCGGGGCTGCTGGCGCCCGGCGCGGTCCCCGCCACCTCGTGCCTGGAGCTGGGCCGGCTGGACGCGGAGGGCCGGCGGCGGGCCGACCAGACGTGCTGCCTCTGCGGCGGCTCGGCCAACGCCGTGGATCTGGGGGACCTCCACGGGCCGTACCGTCCCCGCAAGGGCCGGGGCCCGGGGCCCGGGGCGCCCGCCCAGCCGCAGGGCCCCAAGGACGAGGAGGAGGAGGCCTGCAGCGACTCGGACACCTCCTCCTACGACGGGCGTCGGGGGGAACGCGGCGGCGTCCAGGTGGAGGAGGAGGAGGAGGACGGGGGGGCGGGCGCCCAGCCCCGCAGGCCGTCCCCCGGGCCGAGGCGGGACGCAGCTTTGGCGGCTCAGTGCCGGTGGTTCTGCGACGAGGACAGCCTGCAGGACCCCGCGGCCCAAACGCCCTGTCCCGCGCCGGACCGCGGCGACCAGCGCAGCGCCCCCGCCGAAGCGCTGCACTCCGGGGAGTTCTGGCTGCACGAGGACTGCGGCGTGTGGTCCACGGGCGTCTTCCTCGTGAGGGGGAGGCTGTACGGCCTGGAAGAGGCTGTCAGGCTCGCGCAAGGAACGGTAAGGCCTCCCTTCTCCCTTCTGAGAAAACATGCTAGTTTTTATCCCAGCCAATATCAAGCCAGAGTTAAATGGAGAACCCCCCCCCCCTCGCCCCTACAGGTAGCTCTGATGATTTAAAAACATCAAAGTCCACGTAGGAACTTATTGTTGACTAATTCCTGAATAATTAAAAAAGAAAAGGCATGAGCTGATGTATAGCCAAGTGAGATGTTCTACTCTGTTCAACTAAAAATGGCTCAAACAGTGTTTGACTCCGCAGAGAGAAAGTGGATATCCGTGGTTCTATTCAGGTGTTTTTCCGTGGTTTTTCAGGTCTGTTCCACGTGCCATGCAGCGGGGGCCACGCTGGGCTGCTTTTTCAAAGGCTGTCCCAATAAGTACCACTACAGGTGTGCTCTGCTGTCAGGTGAGTGGGACCTTTGTGCGTGCGTCCGCGTCACGCGAGGGAATATCTCATTTCGTGTGGGAGTAGGTGGACATATCGATTTATGTTGAGGTGGAAATGGATGTATGTGGTGTCCTTTCCTCCGATACGAGTCTTGAAGATTAAGAGAGCCTTAATAAAGCTTTATTGATTCTACATAGTGCCTGCGTAATGCATGCACAGTACTATTCAGTTTTATTTGTGTAGCACTTTTTTTTTTTTTTTTTTTAACAGAGACACTAGCGCTGGGAAAATAGGAAAGGCTGAGCTTGACTTCCTAAAGACTAATGATCAACTAAAAACTTCCAGTGGGGAAAATAAGACAACCGTATCGGTTAGATCTGAATGGTTTAAAATCATCAGTATTATCCCAGGGGGAGTTGTATCGTTAATTAGTTTCGTTCCATCCATTTGTTCCCCTGGAAATCGGCTCAGGTTAACGTGCCTTCCTCGGGTTATTGCAACAGCCGTGCACCGTCCTGGATTCAAACCTGCAGCCTGGCTACCAGGCATGTTTGATAGCCAGCAGGCTACACCTCCAACACACATGGGCGAGTTGTGTGTAGCATAACTGCTATGGCCGCCAGCTCAGCGTTCGCATTGTGCAGCAATGAACTCTTAGGCAAGGGGTCCTGATGTAGATGTGTTGTGTAGTAATGAACACTTAGGAAAGGGCTCCTTATGTAGACGTGTTGTGTAGTAATGAACACTTAGGAAAGGGCTCCTTATGTAGACGTGTTGTGTAGTAATGAACTCTTAGGAAAGGGGTCCTGATGTAGACGTGTTGTGTAGTAATGAACTCTTAGGAAAGGGCTCCTTATGTAGACGTGTTGTGTAGTAATGAACTCTTAGGAAAGGGGTCCTGATGTAGACGTGTTGTGCAGTAATGAACTCTTAGGAAAGGGGTCCTGATGTAGACGTGTTGTGTAGTAATGAACTCTTAGGAAAGGGGTCCTGATGTAGACGTGTTGTGTAGTAATGAACACTTAGGAAAGGGGTCCTGATGTAGATGTGTTGTGTAGTAATGAACTCTTAGGAAAGGGGTCCTGATGTAGACGCGTTGTGTAGTAATGAACACTTAGGAAAGGGGTCCTGATGTAGACGTGTTGTGTAGTAATGAACTCTTAGGAAAGGGGTCCTGATGTAGACGTGTTGTGTAGTAATGAGCTCTTAGGAAAGGGGTCCTGATGTAGACGTGTTGTGTAGTAATGAACACTTAGGAAAGGGGTCCTGATGTAGACGTGTTGTGTAGTAATGAACTCTTAGGAAAGGGGTCCTGATGTAGACGTGTTGTGTAGTAGTGAACTCTTAGGAAAGGGGTCCTGATGTAGACGTGTTGTGTAGTAATGAACTCTTAGGAAAGGGGTCCTGATGTAGACGTGTTGTGTAGTAGTGAACTCTTAGGAAAGGGGTCCTGATGTAGACGTGTTGTGTAGTAATGAACACTTAGGAAAGGGGTCCTGATGTAGACGCGTTGTGCAGGCCGAACGATGGTGAATTAGCGCCCTTTAGCCGCAGTGCCTTTCGTTGGCCGCTCTCGCGCGGTGACCGTCAGTCGCTGTGCAGGAGGCCATTCCCACGTGGGCCCGCCGATGGTCCTGCACGTGCCTGAACCGCACGACCGTTTATGGCAGGGATCAGCGACTCGCGGTCCTCTCACGGGCCGAGAACTGCTGCTTTTCCACCCTCCCTTTGCCTGGGAGTCAGGTGTGAAGGCGGCCTGGCCAATCGGTAGCACTGATTACCCGGGAGAAAAGAAAACCAGGGCTGGATTCGGATTTGAGGGCCAGAGCTGATGATCCCTGGTTTATGGAGATCCGTCCCGATTTTTAACCAGTCGTCCTTTGCCCTTCCTTTTGCAGACTGCGTGCTCAACGAGGAGAACTTCACCATGAAATGCACAAAGCACAAGGTAGTCAAGAATGAAATGAGCCAAAACGAATTCTGTCTGAACTGTCTGAATTCTTTGCTGCTTCTATCTGTGTGAATGAATTGCCTTGTGTCCCCCTGCTGGAAGCCTTTCCTGTTTTGGGAAAGCAGGTCCGGCCCTTGAAATTGCGTAGTTGTCATACCACAGTTGATTTTCTGAAATGGGATGATTAGCCCACACAGTTTGGCCTGAAGGCCTCTTCTGAAGGCGTTGCTCTTGATTTCAAACTCTTACGTGGGGGCGTCGTCTTTTGTATAAAGGAATAATTGAGGGGGGGGGGGGGGGGGGGGGGGGGAGCGGTGCTGCCAAAAGTTTGGCTCGCCCTGACACTTTGAAGATTGGGCGTTGGTGTGTGACACCCACTCCTGGCTGTTCAGATGCTTGCCAAGCAAACTACGGTTATAGTCGCCAGACCTCAGCAGAACTAGTTCACTCCTCTCTGCTTGAAAGTGTGTTCATTTGTGAAATCAGCAGGTGTAGTGTCTGTTTGAAATGAAAACCTACATACTCTCAAGTTCTTGCAGTTAAAAACAATAAATAAATCAACTGGCAGTTACTGGCTGCTAGGAATGAACAGCCTACAAGTAAAATACACTGACACACTGCTGCATTTACTCCCTTAATTCGTTCCATCACAGAAAGGAGAAGCATGCCTTTTTGCCTTTGACAGAACAAGTCACAGAACTGCCGAAAAAAATGCAAAAATCACAGAATCCATGACACCCATGGCTTCTGTGACAAACACCCAGCCTTAGTGATGGTCAACAAAGAAATGTTTTCGGTCTTAGTTTCTATTGTAAGTTTATTTTCTTGTTTCTATTGTTTACCAGAATAAATGCTTGAAAGGTGTGAGCAGAACAGAGAACAGGTGACGGAAGACGACGGCCAGCCCCGTGCCAGGTTTGCTTTTGGGCAGGGTGGGTACCTCTGTCATAGTAATTGTTCACGGAAGTCTTTCTTTTAAATTGTAAATTGGAAAGCATAGAAATTCATTCAGCCTTAGCCTTTCTGACACGTGCATGTATGTATTGCAGACCTGGGTCAAATACGGATTCAAATACTTTTCTGTGCTCTGTTGGTCTTGCCTGGTGTAATTGAGCATACCAATATGACCAGATGGCTGGGTTTGCACTTTTTGGTTCCAATGCACCAGACAAAATCAGTAAAGCGTAGAAAAGTATTTGAATCCAAAACAAAAACATATTTGACCCAGGTCTGATGTATTGTGTGTGTGTGTGTGTTTCAGCGTGGATACATGTGTTATTAGCCTGATTGACTCCAACTTTCTAAAAATTATTCGCAGACATTCTTTTTTTTTGAGAGAGAGAAAATGAATGATACTGCAGCCTCTTGATTTTTAAAATGTATTATGGCTGAAGTTGGAGTGTGTGTATACACTAGCAAAAAGTATATGTCCTATATATGTGGATAATGGATTTTTCACTGGCCTTATTGGTTAGTATTGCTGATGTCAATGCTGTCCTCTCTTTCATTATAGTACAAATGAAAACTTCCATAAACCAGATTTAACCGTGGTTGTTTTTCTCGCTCTTTCTCTTGCCCCTCTCTCCAGTCCTGTGTGCTTTCTGGGGCGAGGCGTGTGTACGTCAGCTGATGTGGAGTTCATGGTAAGCTCCTCCCTTAGCTTGAGCTAGATCAGACCCGGGTTTCCTGCGGGGGGGGGGGGGGGGGGGGGGGGGGGGGGGGCTAATTTCTGCAGGATCTTTCCTCTTGAAGTGTGCTGTCTTTCTTAACCAAGGTAAGACAAGGTATGACATCACAAATATGTGGTTGGAATGTTCTCAACTGTGAACGTTCTAATGCTGATGTAACAATCACCGTGGGGTTCTAGAACACCGATTTAGAATTTTGAACAAATATTCCAAAAAAAACCTACTCTACAAAGGGTTAGATCAGCTAAGCTGTGAAGGGAAGCTCTGGTCCTGAAGGACGGATGGCTGGGTGTGCTGCTTCCCTCTCCGTCTTGGTGCTTATTGCTTGGATGGGATGGGTTCTGGTACTACCTCCAAGAACTGACCCAGAATACGCCTACCTGCTCCTAATCCTGTCCCAAGCCCTTTAGCTCAAGATACTTTTCCCAGATGACCAAATAATTTCTGTACCTGTATGATATCACGTTTTATTGTCTGGGTGGTCATCAGCTTTACATAGCGAGAAGAACAAAAGGAACTTTTAATTGTTTTAAAATGGAGAACATTTTAATAATGTAAACTCTGACCCCTGAAGGTTAATGGCCTGTCTCTTCCACGTCTGCCTCCCTCTTCACCAGTCTGCAGCCCGTGATCCTGTCCCGTCACTCGCTGCGGTGGCCATGACGAAGGGGGGGGGAAGAACGTCAGTGGAGCTCCGCGCGGGGGCTCCCCGTCCAGCGCCAGCCCGATTCCGTTCCACCTTTGAGTTCCGCTGCGTGCCCGGCGTTCTGCCCGGCGGGCACCGTCTGCTCAGAGCTGCCTTTGGTCTCCAGCGGGCAGCCTGCCCCAGTCACGCCCAGATCCAGTGTACCCACAGTGCACCTCACTGGAGACGCCAGGCCTTAAGACGATGAGATGTTTAGAGAGAGGCTCCCCGTAAGAAGGGAACGGCTACTTGTGTCGTTTTTGGGGTCATGAATCCAAATTTGCGGTGTTTGGCCGTGCCCCATGGCCACAGATTTCGGTGGCCGTTTTTAAAGATGTCAGCGGACTCTATGACACTATGAATTTAACGACACTGCTTTGGCAAAACCTCCCAGTGACCAGGTTAGAAGCCCAATGATTACAAATGTTTTGGTCAGTCAACAGTTTTTTATTTTTATTTTTATTTTTTTAATTCTAATTGTGTATAATTAGCTGGGTCTGGAACAGGGTTTTGCATATTTAAGTTTTTGTATTAATTTATATAAATATGTCAAAAATGGGTAAATTATTATTTAAGGCATATTTTGATGTATGTTCCAGATATTTTGCCTGCATTTTAGGGGGGGGGCAAAAGAATGCTCAACGCACTTGACCAATTGGAGTCAATCTCAGGCCCTCTTGTTCCAAATGTGATTATATTTATAATTTATACACTATTTTCTTCAGGAAAAAAAAAATTGAATAAGCAAACCCAAGCATAACTGAACGATTTTGAGCGAGGTCTTTGGTGTGTGGCTGTGCGCTCAGGTTAAGCAGAACGTTCAGTCAAAAGACGAGATGCATTTGAATGTACCTGATTCGCTGGCTGTCCGTGCCAGTGTGAAACATCTGACTCGGGAGTCTGCTTTTGGCTTCGTTAGTTTCTGTATTACGCTTGTTGTCATGAACTAGTGACAAGCAACCGGAGACCACGATGAGTTCTGCTTTTTGTTTTGTGTTTTCTAGTGTGGCCGTTGGCATCTGCAGTGTTTCCCTGGTTTCTGTCCTGTACCGGCATGGGACAGATTTTGCCAGTCCCTTAACAAGCCTTACTTCTTGAAGGTGTTCTCTCTGCCATCTTTTTGTTAAAGCGTTCTTTTTTTATTTTTTTTATGTGCCCCGTGTATTTTACCTAGTGACCACATGTAAAGAAAATCTCCTTTTCAAAGACAGACCAGGTTAGTAGGCCTAATGTGAGCATTTGTTCCTTACAGATCGAAATGTAAGAAATACTTTCATCTGTTCCAAAGCTGTGTATAATGCTTATAAAGTCCTAAATTAAATTATTCTTTTCAGAATCTTCCAATACCAAGCAGTGTAGGTGATTTAAAAAATAATAATAATATCCTGACCTTTAACCTGGTATGTATACTTGGTCTGTTTGAGCAAATTGTGTGTGGGTTTTTTAAAAAAATTTTATTTTTTATTTTTTATTATTATGATTTATTCCAGGCAGTGCTGGGGTGGATTGGATTGGGTGATTGTAAGTTTGGGGGTAAATATCTGATTAGTGTTACCCTGTATTTCAGAGCTACTGGAGTTCTGCAGTCTTTTCCCACAAAGTGTGCTTGAATTATTGTGTTCATTAAATTGGCTCAGCTTTCCTTCCAAACTCGTGAGTGTGTCAGTGGAGAAAGAGGCACTGCCAACGTCGCTGTATGTAGTTATTCTCCAGTGTGTGTGTGAGTGTGTGAGTGTGTGTGTGTGTGTGTGTGTGTTGTAGTACCACGGGTGATTCCTGGAATTTTTGAGTGGGGAATCCCGCCCATGAAGTTGGTGACGTTGTGTAAAGGTCCAAACCATCATTCACAAAAAGAATTTCCTCAGGCGTGTACCAAAGAGGCCACAGAACAGAAGGTCTGGGGGGGGGCTTTTGTTTGTTTTTTATAAGAGTCCAGGTGGGGAGGTATATGTCTCTATGTATTTAATCTGTGATTCTGTGATGGGAAACACTTCAACAACAGGGCAGGTAAGAGGACGATAATGTCTCTCAAAATATCTGGCTTTTTTTCCCCCATTGTTGGCATCATTTTTGCAAATTCTCAGGATGTTCTAGTTCTTCTTTTGCGTGGGCGGTGAACATTAATATGGGGGGGGGGGGGGGGGTGTGAGTCTGAGTCTGTGCTCTGCTTCTGCTCACTGTAACTGAGGTGATGTCTGAGGCCCTGGAGTAAAGCCAGGTCATGAACAGGTCAAAGAAAGGTAGAGGAGAGGGGAACAAAAAAAACAAAAAAAAACTTAAATGTGTGTGTGTTTGCATGCACTTTTCTTTAGTGTGCCTCATTGTAAAGTCATTTCTCTTATTATAAATGAGGTTCATGGAATTCTTTTTAACTGTAGACCTCTGAGGAAAGTGTTTCAAAGTGCGTGTGCTGAACATCGCTCAACCCCACTGCAAGTCAAAACTCTTAGTGTGGGGTTGACCAAAAAGAAAAAATATCAGAAGACCTGAAAATATAAATTCCATTTCTTGCTGGACATTAATTTATCATCATTTATTATCATATAATTTATTTCCAAATTAGATTTTATTTAGTGTGTACTTGATTGACTTTTAAAATGGATTAATCTCAGGGAGACTCAATATTTTTGTTAGAACTGGGAGATCAGTCCAAAGAAGTACAGTCTCCTCTGTTCTCTCGCTCTCTCTCTGGTGAGCTGCTCCTTGAGCAGAGATGCACAGCATTCAGTGACACCCTGTTAACCCTTTGAAGAGTAGGTTTTTTTGGAATGTTCCTTAAAAAAATTCCACGTCAGTGTTTTTGAACTCCACCCGTTTCAAATACCAGCATTGATTGTGACATCAGAATTAGAATGTTCAGTTCAGAATGTTCCAATCACAGTTGAAGTGTTAAAGCATTTCACTGCACAATATGTACATGCCTGGACAATTTTACATTGAAATTAAGATTGAATTTGTTTGAGTTGAAATTCATTGTTTTATTATTTTTACCAATCTGTAGAAATCCCCAAGACCTTCAGAGACGCAGTTTAACCATTCTTTTCATGATAAGTTAACTGAGGGCTGCTTGAATGTATTCATTTGTAATTTAATATCTTTTTAATTTTTATTTTATTCAGTCTAACCACACTTGAAGTAGGAACATTTTGTACTGCTCAGTCTTTTCAACGTGAATGGTGTTTAAACAGAAATGCTACCCAGTCCAAGCTCTGTGAAATGGATGAGATTATACACAGTGCAGAGATGGACATGTGTTTATATAATTGGGAAGCCTCCCGCTTATTTGTCCTTTTATAATCCGTTCTATCGAAAGGGACGTTCAATGTGACTGAGCTCCGTAGGGACAGATGTCATCAGACTCACTTGGCAGTGGGTACTGTGTTATTATGTAAGTGGCAGTATTATTATTACTATTTTTTCTTTGTAGGAATTCAGTAACCGGCAAAGGGCTTTTCAGAAGAGGAGTAGAGACTGACTGTCACTGTGTGCTGTCAGTTGTGGGGAGATATTCGTTTGAGGTATGGTTGGTTTCGTGGCTATCCATTGGTCCAAAGTGCTTCTCCCGTTGCACGTGATTGGCCCAAGTCCTATTTGAGCACTTCTGTTTGGAAGGTGTACTGCAGCTCGATTGGAGGTTTTTACCAAGACAATTATCAAAGTGGCAAACAAGAAGTATATTTACCATGTCCTATTGCTGGTGGGGGGGGGGGGAAGACGCATACATACACGCGTACACTCGCATTGATAGACCCAGCCTCTGACCTTCTGTTTTTTTTTTCTTTTGTTTTTTTTTTCTTTACATCCCAATTCTGAACTGCAAAAGAATAGTGTGTGTGTGTGTGTGTGTGTGTGTGTGTGTGTGTGTGTGTGTGTGTGTGTGTGTGTGTGTGTGTGTCTCAGTGTATGTGGAGTTTCATTCAGCACAGTAGAGCATTTAGCTGTAGTCTTGGACACCAGAGTTTTGGGGTGAATATTCTGGGAAATTCTATAAATGTACGGTTGCTAGAAACAAGGGAGATCGTTTGTTGATATTGTGAATGCACAAGTGAAACTGCTTCAAAAATGTTTTCCTGCCCTTTTTGTACACAAGCTCTTGTTAAATAAAGTGATTGCTGCATTCTTTTGATGAATTTCTTCTTATTTGGAGACACCCCTATAATGAATTCCATCCATTATCTATTCCTGGTGAGGATTGTGGGAGGGTGGTGGTGCCTATCCCAGCATGCATTGGACAAATGGCAGGAATACATCCTGGACAGGTCACCAGTCCACACCAGCACAACACACACACATACCATTTGCTCACACACTCATATATAGGGGCAATTTAGATGTACAGTTGCTGTGCACGACCAGTGCCAACTGTGCCTTAAGTATGCCTCCACCACAGGCACAAATATATCTTTCGTCCGGAAGAATGGAAATATTTCTCATTCAGCAACATGAAAAATCATGTTCATTCAATAATTATAATGAACAAATTTACAAAAATGTGCATGGGCATTTATGGAGAGAAAAAAGTGTTGCAGTGGAAAAGAAAATACCTGACTATGTAGTCTTATTTCTAAAAAAGTGAAAAAATATAAAATTCTAAATATGTCATTCTTTCATCCACTTGAATCAACATTATGTTTCATCCACATTGTGTTTATTCAGCAACCATTCAACAACCAACTCCTATTTGTTTACATATCTTCTTTAATTCTGGCTTAGCACAAATAAAAGGGCACGTCAGATCGTCAGCCATAGTTTAATAACCATGTCTGATTGGCAAATAACATCATTAAAAAACTTTGGATAATTCAAAGAAGAAAAAACAACAGACAACAATTAACACAAACCATCCATGAATTGACTTTTTTAAATTTCCATCATTTATTTTTATTTAATTTTCAATGAAAGTAAGAAGTAGCTTCCGAGGAAGACTGTATTGCTACGGCTGAGTTGGACAAAACTTCTACCGTCATGTTTTTCTTCTAGTTATAACTCCACAAAAAGAAAAAAAAATGCAGCAGCAGCCAGCAGCAGCAGCAGCATCAAAATGTCACCTGTCGGTAAACAAGAAACTCTTAATTTCTGCACTGGGACTACATTACATCATGAACGTTGGGAATCTATACATAAGGACTGGACCATTGCTTGCACTCTGAAGTCACCAAGCAAGTACAAGAGTATCTCATATCATAAAACACTCTGTCACCAAACAAGCGCAGGAGTATTTCATAGTGTGAGATGACTAGCATTGAGGAAGACATAAAAAATATGAAATTTGATTACACTGTGACAATTTCGCACGGCAAAAAAAATAAAAGATGCTGTGGCTTGCTGCACAATGGATGTCATTATTTCCATGACGATATTGTTAAATTCATGCAATCAATTTCTACAAAAACACAACACACAAACAGAGTCTATTACAAAATACCCCTCACTCATTGTTCTCCCCCTAAATACATACATCCATAATTTATTCTTTTTTTTTTTTTTCAATCAAGACAAATGTTGGTTGTTTTTCCCACACCATTTAAACTTTTTCAATCTTGGAAGGTTTTCTCAAAAGGTAAATCCCATCAAAGGAAATGAGGAGAAAGGAACCTTTTATTACCATGTCTGTCAGTAATAAGTCCCTCTCTCTATCTCTGAGATAATCATCAAGCAAATGCAGGCTGCATCCCCACACAAGGAGCAATTACTCATAGGACCTCTTGATTATGTCAGACTTTGTAATAAAACAACTACAACATATATAATACAAAGAGTACACAATTTAATTTGTTTTAGCCCTACTGTAGATTATTTCCAGAAACCACGAAAACAAATCCTTCTCTGGAATGTTCTACAAGAAACTGTGCAATAGCAAAATTTCACCATACAGCAGTCTTTACAACTTTTATGCAAGCACACCACTTTCATTTAGATTTTTTTTTTTTAAAGAAAATGGCTGTTTATAGTTCCATGCAATTTTTAAAAATGCCCTTAAACATCTTTTTTTTTTTTTGTAAACACAATAAACATAATTATAATTGCCATAGATCATCAGATTGTGTCTACAAAAATCAGGAAAAAAAACGATACTGTATCTCTGTTTTTGATTAACACGTAATAGACGTGGGAATTAATAAGTAAGATTTGAATTTATTATATTGGTTTTAAACTGAAATCTGCACCAGTCTCCAAGTACCAGCTGGCATCATTATTATTTTTATTTTTTTTAAACACCAGGACGAAAAGTGTTGACTGGCAGATAATTAATTTAGCCTTGAATGCCATTCTAATCAGGCTGCTTTGAGTGAATTCTAAGTGCCCACATTAAAACTGACATGACGACTGTTCCACATTTTGTTAATCGGTAATCTTCCAACACAATACTCCTGCAATTATTGTGGTTAAACCGCACCTACTGATGCTATGTTATACATTAGAAGTATCGGAATTACCCGCCATTTTAAAAAGCGATGGCCGTCATTAAATAAATAACGAAGCCAGGCAGTTTGGCGGTTGACAGAGTGGCTGAATAATCCTTTTATCGCATTAGCTTTGGGTCTGTAATGACTCCAGCTCGTATTCAAAGGCTCCGGTTTCCGGATTCTTCCGGTTTCACTCATTCCCATCGATCTTTAGGGCAACGGTCACGGCGGAATGACGAGAAGCATCCTGTGATTTTTTCCGTTCATATCTCAGGAGTACTGCTGAGTTAAGTTTTTTTTTTTTTTTTTTTTTTTTTTTACAGCGGCTATGATGTCCGATTTAGAGAGATTTCTTCCAGGAATGTAAAATGGGTGCCTGTTCACTGTCACTGTTAAACCAAGCCTGGGTTCACACTGCAGAACAACAAGCAATCCGACTGAAGTGAAGAATCACCGGAAACAAAACAAAAAAACTGCCGTTACATGGGCAATATACCTGGACTGGCCACCGTAGTCATTGGTGCTGTTGCTGTTTACTTTCTGACACCATTTTCATTCAGAAACACAAGGCATGATATTTTTATTATGTGTAAAAAATAAATACCCAGCTGATTCAGCGAACCAAAGTATCAAAAAAATAATCTAACATCAATTTATACAAACAAATAGCAAAAATATATTTCAGAGAATTCAAGATTCAAATAAATAACAATAAACCAGAAAGATTAAATTAAGACTTCGTGTCCCACATTCGTGAAACTTCCATTTTCCCCACACAATAAACTTACATACAAGTACATCATAGTGCTATTGTTTACATTTCATTACAGTAAACGGCACAATATGATTCAAATTTTTCTTCTTCAAGAAACATTTTAGTCCAACATTTTTTAAAGTGCTGCATTTCCACCAGCCTCAGAAATAAAAGTCAAACTTTCCCTCCACACAGATACCACTGAATGCCTGGACTCCTCCTTTCGCCTTTTTTTGCAGAAAAACTTTGAAGGTATTGCTTTAAGAAATAACTTCTGGATTGCCCTTTCATCAGGAATGGTGCAACACATTATCTTGATGCTTTTTCCTTCAATCATTGGTTACGTGTTTTGGTCTGTCTCATATGCCTGACACGCCCAGAACTGACCGACTCCCTCCCTCAGACCGAGTCATCATTGGGAACGCTTTGGGAATGTTTTAGGGAATCATGAAAGTCAAGCCAGACATTCCAGAATTCCCTGCAAATCACAGCACTGGAAACCAGCAGTTAATATTTAGTGAAAAAACAGTTGGCAATCACAAATTAATTAACCTGTGTTTGCTTTTTTTTCTCTCCCAAAGAGAAATGCTGTAATCTTCTTTTTACCCCATTTGGAAAATAACTTTAGTCAATTGTGATTGTTGGTTAGCATGTGTTCACGTGTGTGAGCCAGTGCGCATCACTGTTTATTTGTGTGTGTGTGTGTTGTGTGCAAGTGAGAGTGTGTGCGTGTGTGCATGTGGGGGGGGGGGTGGCTGAGGAGGACAGCCGCTACCCCTAGACACAGATCTCGATCGGCGTGGTGACCAGGATGCGGCCACCACTGCCGTTGTCGCGGGAAACTCGCTCGTAGCTGCTTGTCGACACTGGGGCGAAGTGGGAGGGCACGCCGTCCATGACGACGACGCCAGCCTGCGTGGCGCCACAGACGGGCGAGAGGGTCTGCTGCCTCAGGCGATCGACCAGCACGTCCTCCTCGCAGGAGGAGGAGGAGGATGAGGACGAGGAGGAGGAGGAGGAGGAAGAGGCGGGGCTGAGATCGGCGGAGCAGGCGGCCGCGGCCGCGGCGGCGGTGCCGTCGCCGTCCAGCATCCAGCCGTGGCCCAGGTGCGCGAACACCTCCTTGACGGCGCAGCGGCGCAGGGGGTCCAGGGACAGGAGCTTCCGGAACATGCGCAGGGCCTCGTCCGAAAAGCGCCGCCACTGGGAGGGCACCGCCCCCGACCCCGCCCCCGCCCCCGCACCCCCCGCCCGCCGCCGCTGCCAGCGCACGAACTCCTCGTAGAAGCCGTCGGACGGCAGGGCCTTCTCCCAGGGGAAGTTGCCGGTCAGCATGCAGAAGAGGAGCACGCCGAAGGCCCAGACGTCCGTGCCGTAGTCCACGCCGAATCCCTCGCGCCGCGCCGGGTCGCACAGCTCCGGCGCCGTGTACGGGATGGTCCCGCTCACCCGCTTCACGGGCGACCCCGCCCGCCGCGTCATCCCGAAGTCCGACAGCTTGACCTTGCGGCACTCGCGGTCGAACAGGAGCACGTTCTCGGGCTTGATGTCGCGGTGCACCAGCTTCTTGCAGTGCAGGTAGTCCAGCGCGATGGTCACCTGGTGGACACAGCGCTTGGCCACCGTCTCCGGAAGTCCCACCTATCAGCAAGGAGAGAGAGAGAGAGAGAGAGAGAGAGAGAGAGAGAGAGAGAGAGAGAGAGAGACAGAAGGAGAGAGAGAGAGAGAGAGAGAGAGAAGGAGAGAGAGAGAGAGAGAGCGAGAGAGAGAGAGAGAGAGACGTGCTATATTATATGATGTACTGCGCACATCCATTAAAAAACTAACCCTACGCAGGCTCTACAAGAACATCAAAGCCTGGGAAGCTATTAAGAATTCACACAGCAGCCCGCAAGCATCCACTGACCACAGATAATCTCCTTCCTGAAGAGACGTGACTGAAGCTAAAAGCCTTTGAATTTGCTGCCTCGTTAAGAATATTCATGAAGAGGAGTTCCTGAAGATCGCAAAACATCTGAAACCACTTATTACAAACCAGAGCCTTAGACACGGAAGAGCAGAGGACAGAGGGAATATAGAACTGTGAGTCTTTTGTTTAACATTCATTGCGCAGACTTAGTGGTTTGTATATCCAAGCGCTCGTTTTAATTCTTAATTACTCGTTTTGTTCGTTTGCTAAAGCTTCCTATACCTGGTGTAAAGGCGCTAGATAAAAATGTCTTCAAAGTGCCTGTAATGTAATGAAATGAATTAAAACACACACAAAAAAAAAACTCAAATGAAAAGCAACTAAGAACAAAATGTACATTAAAAAAAATGTGAGTGTTCCACGTTTGCGGGGGAAAGTGCAGAGCATAGCGTCCCAGTGCTTGGGCAGAAAGGCAGTCTGTGCTAACAGATGAGGAAGAAGAGGACAAGGCCCCTTTTTCGAGTCGGATCTGTTTACCTGCGGGGGAATGATGTCGAAGAGGTCCCCGGCCGGGGCGTACTCCTGTGCGAAGATGTAGTACTCGTCGGTCTCGAAGGCAATGCCGTACATGTTGATGATGAACGGGCAGGGAGACAGGTACAGGGAGATGCTGTACTCCCGCAGGAAGCTCCTGAGCTTGGTGGTCTTCTTCCGGAGGAACTTCAGCGCCATTTTAGTGCCTGAAGAAAAACGAGACATTACATTACATTACATTACATTACGTTACAGGCATTTGGCAGACGCTCTTAACCAGAGCGACGTACAACAAAGTGTATGACCATAACCAGGAACAAGTATGACGAAACCCCTAGAGAGAAGTACCGGTCCAAGTGCAGGGAACAACCGCATAGTTCAACTTGGACCCTGATGGTTAAACTGATTAACACTAACAACGAGAACGGCAACAACGCAATCTATGGAAAAAATACAGTAGTCGTTAAGTCGTTAAGTCGTTAAGAGTCGTTAAGAGACGCACAAAGAACGGTGAAGCAAAGCCCTTTCACGAGCGCACACGTTATCTAGAATGCAGGGAAGCATAGAATTATGTTTCTGATTCTATAAAGTAATGTTCTGAAACTCAAGTACGCGAAAGAGAGTAAGTTTTCAGCCTTATCTGACTGTGTCCTCGTTTACTACAAAGGACAGTAAATCACAGCATGCACTGAAGCATACGTTGTATAAGCAAGCCATTCCCACACATCCTTGCTCTTTGACAATACCTACTGTAAAATGGACAGATAAAATGGACAGACAAAAGGAGAAAAGCATGCACAAATGGTAACAATCAACAAGGATTCCTTTTTCTTGATATACTTGAGATGAGAAATATTACTAGAAATAATGTTGGCTCATTCTGAAATACATCAGTGAATTTCATAAATGTATTAAACATAAACTTTAGGCCACGTTGATCTGAAAATCCAAGTCCATGCAAAGTTTCACTATCGGCGACCTACACAGTGGACCAACCTCTGATTTTATGGACCACCAGGTCCACCTTGCCGTAGGTCCCCTTGCCCAACTCCTGGATGACATCGTAGTACTTGTTGATCTCCAGCTTCTCCAGGTTCTGAGCGGCTATGAGCTGAAGCTCCTCCAGGATGTCAACAGAGGGGCGGGACGCCACGGGGGAGGAGGAGCTCATTCTGCCTGGTGGGCGGGGCTAAGGGGCGAGGGGGCGGAGGAGGAGGGCGATCAACCGGTGACCCGTGCTGGAGAGAAGAACAGAGGAAGAAGGGCAGAGGCTCCTGTGAGGCATCGCACTGAAGTCAGGCTTTAGATCGAGGGGGGGGGGGGGGGGGGAGGTGGGCACTCTGGACCTGGTGGGCCGGTGTGTTGTGCAGGGTTTGTGTTACCCTGGCTAAATGAGCTAACTGGCTGTACACACCAACACTGGCTCACTGGTAGAATAGATCGCAGTAAAACAGTTTCGCAGCTTCGTATAGGGACACAAGAACAGTCTTCAGCCGTCATCCGAGCGCTTATCAAGAGATGCAGCAGAAATGTCAGGTGGCGTAAATGTTAGGGATGATTAATGAATTAAGGCCAGGAGTTGGCATGAAAACAAGAAACAGACACGGGCCTCATTGCCCACCACTGCTTTAGATGGAGAGGCAGTGCTTCCAGATTTTTCGAAAACAGCTTTTTTAACATATTTATGGCTCCGTTAAAAAAATCCTGAGAAAAAAAACGCATCCTATTTAGTTAATGTTTTGTACATCCGCCTTTCTGATCGTTCCTTAGTAAACCAAATAGCCTACATTTCAAGCACCGCTGTTAAAATACAAATGCAAGACATTTGGATTTTTTTTTCTGAGAACATGCCATGCTCAAACCGTTAATGGTAAGCGTTGCTTCTGCATTTCCTGTCGCTGCTGTTCAAAAAGACCAAAATGTAACTGGATTTTGTCACTAATGAGGCAGCAGGGTTACACTTAGCATGGGAGCCAGTCATAATGGGAATGTGCTTATTTTCATGCCCTTTTTCAAAATCTATTACAGTACTAATAGAAAACCGCATTCCAAAAAACCAGAACATTCTGTACAAGGTCTACACAACCATACAGTTTTGACGGTCTTGAAAGAAGAAGCTAAGAAAACAGCACTGCATTCATTTGAATTTGATACCATTTAAACACCTTTTGGATTACAGGCAGGTTTTTTTTGACATGTAGAATGAAATGTGCTTTTCTACAGGATAATCATATTCACATTCTGACTCATATTCATATTCTAACATGGAGCACGTAGGCTGCAAATATAAAGGCTGGCGTTCTGGGTGTGCTTGTTTGAAATGGGGTGTAACATCTATGTTCCAGTGCTGTGTACGTTATACCCCATAAGTGATTACCAATCTACCATGCACCCCTGTCCCTCGTTTGTAAGATCAGTTCACTCCTTGGTATGGCATGCCCTGCTGCAGCTTTCTCGACAAATGAAATTACACATAACGTTTCCCTCTCCCTTGCAATTAAGGGGAAAATATTAAGCTTCAACAAATTCTTGCGCCTTGCACCCACCTTAGCCTCAGTGTTACTTTGTCACATGCGCATTTACACACATTCTGTCTAACCCTCTCCATGGACGCTGTTCCTTGTTACGTCCCAAATCCGCCCACGACAAACAGTTGTAGGTGCTGGACAAGGTCAGGCCAAAGCAGGGTCTGCAGAAGACAACCCTAGCCCTAGTCCGCTACAAATAGTCATCTTTCAATAGTCACAATGGAGCACATGTGTGTGCATGCACATATGTGCACCCCACAATGGAGCATGCATCTGTGCATCCACATATATGCACCCCACAACAGAGCACATATCTGTGCATGCACATATATGCAACCCACAGTACAGCATGTATCTGTGCATGCACATATGTGCACCCAGAGCAGTAGCTGCACTACCAGTTTGACTGTCAGACTTTGTGCACATAACCAGGAAACAGAGAGCCGTTGGGCTGAAGGTCTGATAGAATATGAGGCTCATCTGTCAGGCTTTCAGCTTCAATTCCTTTCAAAAAAAAAAAAACACTGAGCTGGATTTGTGTTTTGGCAAAGAGGCAGGGGCACTAAGGGCCTTTCTCTCTCCTCTGCTGTGCTCTACCCTTTTTCCTAAATGATCAGTCATCATAGCCTTTTCATGTGTGTGCCCCCCCCCCCCCCCCCCCCCCCACCTCAGGGGTGCAGGGCCTTTGTGAACAGCCTGAGGTGCTGGGACATTAAGACAAAGCAGGTGTGATAAATAAATCAGACTTATAATTTCATGGTTGCAGATTCAACACAGGGGTAGTAGGGGTGCCGTTTTGGAAAGATTTTTCATCCTAAATACTCAGGTGCACAAAAGAAAATGTCAACAACAAAAAAAGAAGAGTCCATTAAAGTCACTCTAGATAAGTCAGGCTTCCATCACAACAGAACAGTCTGACCACACGATCCACCCCACCTGCAGATCAAGGTATGGAAAGTACACATCCCTGACCCTAAAAATGCAACCTATGTGCATGTTTGCAGGGTGGAGGTTATGCTGTGGGGGGAGATTCAAATGCCCCCCCCCCCCATCCTTAAATTGGTTTGCCACATAGCTGTATTTCACTGTCAATAGAAATTATGGAGCGATGTTCTATTTTTTTCCCTCCGCTTGATGCAACACAATTTTCAGTGACCACTTATAAGACAGCGGAGCAGCAAGTGAAATTATACAAAACTGAATGTACACATTGAGCCATAAACAAGCACCTATAAATCACACACACACACACACACACAAGACAACCCCTTTTACCCAGGGAACTGAGCTAAAATGATGAAACCTTGATGCACTTTTTATTTTCTCCCAGACAAGAATGGGTTTAATCATTGTGAACCCTTTCTCTTTCTCTCTCCTCCTTTTTAATCTAAAATCTTAACAAAGGGATATTCCCTTCAACAAAAAAAGGATAGAAAGAAAGAAAGAAGAAAATAAATGTGTTTCCCGTTGTTTGTTTTAACAGGACCACTTATCACGTGCACGCTCTGACTGCGGGCTTCCGTCTGTCAGGCTTCATTCAGGTCACGTTTGAGACGAGAGTCGGGAGCACTGCGCACGTTTGAGAGATGCGCCGTCGCACAACTCCCTGGACAGAGATGAATGCTGTACACAGCCAGCTGACTGACAAGATAACAGCCAGACGGAAGGAGGATGAGAGCCGTGGTGAGGTGGGGAGGGTTGGAGTGGTGGAGTGGGGGGGTTCTGCTTGTTCATGTCCGCAGCGGTACCTTTCAGGGCCGGGCCTCAGCACGAACGTACAGAGAGAGAGACCAACCGTACAGGCACTGTTCTGACTGTATAGCCTACGGGCAATAACACCAGCAAAACAGACGGCTGTGTTTTAGAAGTGGACGTTTCAAATGTGTGTGCGGCCTTGCCTGAACAATGTGCGTGTCTGCCTGTCTGTACGGGTATTTGTGAGAATTAAACGAGTAGCCTATGTGAGTGTGATTATTGATTTGCGCTGTTTGTATGTGTATGTGTGCAAGAGGGAGAATGCACATTTGTTAAAAAAAAATGTTATGGTAAACACGAATCTTTACCTCTGTTATGGTAAAAATGAATCCGACATGCTATTGGCTAGCACAACACAATGTGCCAAGCTATGTACATGTGTGACACACATGGTCAACATGAACATGTTTTTTATTTTATTAGAAATGTGCGTCAATGCAACTGTCTGCGCACATATTTGAACACACTAACAAGCATTATTCTTCCTGACATAATGACATGAAGGCACACCTTTGCAAGAAATATACCCATTGTTCTCCACCCGTCCGCCACCCACATTGCAAATGCACAGCGAATCATTGGTATGCAACAGAACTGAGCGCACAGGTAAATATAAACGCGAGCAATGAAGACCAAAACTGTCAGCAATAAACATTCGCCTTATAAGCCTTAGTAAAAAAATGTTTCCCCGGCTAACCAAAAAATAAGACATGGATTAACCAAACCGCATCCATCTCGTTTGTTGACAAACAACCGTAACGTACGATTCCCGATCCAATTAAAATAAAATAAAATCAGCATTCTGACCAAGGAACCGGAACAAACAGTGCGTATTGCATTGCGCGCAATCATTGCAAAGCCTAACAGAATCAAAACACGCAAACTTATCTCGGTTCATGAACGTTGATCAAGTGAAATCATTTTTAATGTGCATAGCCTATTACTCACCTTTCGAATCACAGTACATACACGGATCTATTATGGCTTCTTCATTCAGGATGCAAAATGTAAATATTAAGTTGAATGCAAAAACGTTGTCATCCAGAGAGAATTCTTGTCTCCGGCGCTGTATTGCGCTGATCCTTTTATTGATACGGCAGGCGCAGTCGCACGCAGTTCCACCTCGCAAGGCAGCCTGTCTCTAGCTGTCGGCGCCACTGTCAGACCTCCGTACGTTACCCTTTTGTCTCCCAGTCTCTCCTGCACGCGAGAGGGGAAGAGGGAGGATGACAAAAAAAATCCAGCCCACCGCAGTCAGTGTCCAATCGCGGCGCAGACCGGGGCCGTCGCGTGCCCAACCCGGCTAGGAGCGCTCCGCTGTCTCCGTACAGATTACGCCGGCCTCACTCACTCACTGCGCAATGAATGGATGCGCGTGCAGGGCGCAGGACTTGTGAATCGGCGTGTCATCAACGCAGCGTGCCGTGATGATTTTTTTTACGAAGAATACTAATTTTCGCAGAAGCTAGTGCATATGAAATGCATAACACTTAGCCTTAAATGCTACGAAATCATACTGCGTCCCGGGGGATCAGATCCTTCCAGCACATGAGTCAGTGCTACCCTCAACACAAGCACGCTGTCACTGTGTTTAATGCCTGCCCCTACCCATCCCCCTCCCCTCCCTCCCTCCCTTAACCTTAAATGACATAATTTCTGCCTGTGTTCTAGACACAAATCCACACGCCCATCTATTTTACTCGTGATTATAATCAAGATTTACATTACCCTGTAATGTGGTTCGAGAAAATCACTGTTCACGAATAATCTTTGACACAGTTGTCATTAATATCCAATCATCTCGCTCAAATTCTGCTACAGGTCTGCTGCGCATTTCACACAGCCTATGCTTCCGGACTGCAGAGTTCGATAAACATTGAAACAAATCAAGTGTACAACCTGTTTACAGATGATGACAGCGATTATTTACAATGTCTAAACTGCGTCATTAGTCACTTATTACACGGATTGGTATACGTGGCGTTAGATGCGAGCACACTAAAGCAGCAGCTCGCGTTGAAGACGCGTTGTAGCATTCCAAGGAACAGGTAGCCTACATCCTTGTCGTTTCATACTAGTTCCCTTAATTGCAGCGATTTCTATTGCGGTGCAGCTGTTTTAACCCCGTATGCACATTCATTGCTGCAAAGGAAAATAACGAATCTTTAAGTTGAGATCTTTTTCGTTTCTATTGCGCATGCATGTCCGTCGCACTTTAGCGCGTGCAATATGCTACTCGCGGGAATGCTGCAGTAGACTGTTTATATTCCCAGCATCAGTTATACGCTGGCGTATCAATGCGATCTTTAATTTTCCGCTTGAACGAATACGGGACAGAACTTTCAAGAGCGGATGATACAAACTGTAAGAACAAGGCTAGCAAGGTAAAACGTTCCTATAGGGCAACGCACACACCCTCAGTGACCACGTCATGATCGTCATTAAAAATGTAAATGTCCTCGACGTGGCATTTCATTTCATGATTACGGAGGTTCGCCAGAAAACCTATGAATCGCACTGCGTCTCGCAATAAAATTCATCCCCATCCTTGCAATCGGTTCCGCCTGTATACAGACGCAATTCCTGCGTCATTGGGCTACTTTGGTATTCTGTTGGCATCATGCTTCGAGACACAGCCTAGCCGTGATTATTCTTTCAGTGCAATATGGGCACCGCCGGGTCATTTAAAATGACGCAAAGTCCCCAAGATGAACGACTTATCTGCGCGAAATTTCTGTTATCGAACCATCGGAAAGATACCAAATGCACCCGAAATCCTTTGCCGTCAAGGGCCCCTAAATGATCGCTCTTTGACTGAATACTTTTTTTTCTAACACCAACTGCAGACTTTAAACTCTTCTTGATATAACGCAACAAAATGTCTACATCGTAATGTCGTCATATTATGCATTACGTCATGTTAGCTATAAAGTGCAAAATAATCTGCACAGGTCTTATCAAAAGATAGCACACTTTACCCTGATGTCACGCAGTCAGTTCTCTTTCAAAATATATTCTCACATTCATTTTTATTTTAAAGTAATGAAAATCTAATTTAAAGCAATAGCATTTCACAAGAATGTCAAGTACCAGACGGTCCTACATCCCTCGTTCAACTTACCTTGTTTGTGTTGCAGCTTTCCAGAGGACTGGCTTAGTGGACACTTGGGAAAAAGGGTGTATTTGTCCTTTTTATTGACCTTTATTAAACCAGGCCAGTTCCACTGAGATTAAGAGAGAGACCTGGTCAAAAGGGGCAGCAGTACATACAGTTTGAGACACAACTCGCATGCAGCAGCGCAGAGCTAGTCTATAAACAAACGCATAACCATTCAAGACTAGGACTGATTGTACTGTAACAAAATGTGGTGCAATGTTTTGACTGGGACTTGCACCAGCAGTCTAGACGTTAAAAATGCCAAGAAAGAAAACGGAAGGATGTGCATAACCGATAGAATCAGTAAGCAAATTCCAGGAAAGAAATGTTGTACTTTTTATTAACACAAATTTACAGGCTTTGAAAATCAGAAGGAAAAAAATAATAATGATAAAATCAATCCAATTTGCAAAATTGTACGTCAGTTTGCCTCAACACTAAAGGAAACAAAACAATCAAAATAAGTGATATTTTCAAGTGAGGAAACCAATTGATGTTTCCGGACATTGATGTTTCTGGTACAAATGCTGTGAGAGAACTGATATTTCGCTATAAAAAGTCAACGCACAACCTGATGTCAAAAAACCTAACGAGCCACATGTACAAAAGCTTTTTTTTTTTTTTTTGTTTTTGTTTTTTTTTTCTGATATGGAGATCAAAAATAAAATGCCAAAAGTGACACTCCATGTGCTTCCAGGCTGTGTGCTGTGTGGGGGACTACAGAACGGAAGTAAGCAATGTGGGGAACACCAAGTCCTGAAAGTGGGGGGGGGTGGGGTGGGGTGGTGGGCAACAGATACCGTTTTTAACACAGGTTTTTTTTTTTCTTTTTCTGTGCATCTATAAGCCACTACAGCTGTAGTTCACCTTGTTTAAAGCAGCAGGCTCAGGACAGGAAGTCTTCAGATCCTCTTCCTCCCCGCATCCCATCAGCCCCTGGCATGCACAGACAGTCAGAGGGTGAGCCCATTAGTGAAGCCCATTCGCCACTGGTTTCCATAGCAACAAGTTATGCAACCCTCTCTAAGCCGCAGGCTTCCATTAGAACTCCTGCCCCACTGACATCTCCCTCTAATTACCGAATAGCGTTCACCGCGACATTAATTAACCAACAACAGGTTCTTTTTGTTCATTTGTGTGTTTAAAAATAAAAATCTGGATCTATTTTTTGAACAGTTTCAGATGTTTCGTGAGCTCGTTTTGCTGGATTTCAGCACCTGTGTCAGAGACATCAAGCCCATCCCTCACTCTGAAACGGGGGACAAAATGCAGCCCGTGTGTGATTCTGAGCGAGAGCATATTCACCACAGTTAGGTAAGGCATGCCCAATTCATCTCCAAATACTAGAGTGCAGTACCTCTAGTATAGGGCAGCACCTGCAGTACCTCTAGTATAGGGAAGCACCTGCAGTACCTCTAGTATAATGCAGTACCTCTAGTATAGGGTAGCACCTGCAGTACCACATGCCCAGGGCAAGGAGCCATTTCACAGGTTAATGTGTAATGGGTCACTTCAGACAGTTCATTTATAAATCCCTGCTAAAGTAAATTAGGTGACCATAAAAAGTACTAAATGTAAATGCAACTGCTGGCACTGCAAATCACTGTGAAACGCTACTCCTGGGAGTTGTAGTTCCATATTAGAAGTAAAATACAGAGATTAAGCTGAGTGTCCAATTCCTTACAAAACAGGAGGCCTGCAGTGTCTGTTCAACCAACAGAGCTATCCATCTGTATCTGTATTCACATAAACCTGAAAGTGGGCGTAGCTTCAACTGGAAATTCTGTAAACAATAAAAAAAACGACAGTTTTCCAGCCTAATGACAACGGCAGCTTTGTTGGGTGAACAGATAGATGCTAGACACCCCTGCTACAAAAAGTATTTGCTTGTCAATCAATAGATTATAAATAAAAATATCTGAAGATATACATATATTTTTTTTAAAAAGGTTTCTTGTTTCATGTTTGTTTCTTGTTGAAAATGAACGGCTCTGATACACAGTCCTGTCCTGGAAGCCATGTTGATTTAAGTTCCCACTTTTCTAGAATATTATGGTCATTACGTTATATGCATTCTTTCCATGTAAAACCAGTGCTATAGAGCAGGGTCTCCAGAGGCCAAAAATATATATGTACATTTTTCCATTAACCTCCGAGAGGTGAGGACCTTTCTCAGGGCAACAGTGGTGTCAGGAAGAAGAAAAAATAAACAAAAAGCCTGCTGCATGCTCAGAGACTTTAGCACATTATTTTAGCTCAAACATGGAGGCATCGGGCCATCTCTGGGCCCACGCCCTTGTCCCGGCGCCCCGATCGTCACATGACACACATCACACTGGAACAGCCGACACAACGCGAGAGCATTCAAAAACCCGGACGCGCGTGGAGGAAGGAGAGTACCTGGAGCGAATACCTGCACGGGTTCGAAAGTTTCCTTGCATTTTATTTTGGCTTTTGATGAGGTCGCTCGCTCGCAACGGCACTGCTGTATAAGGTACGGAGGTGGACCGAGATAACTCGTTAGCCCTACGGCTCCCTCCCACCGTCCCAGTGCTAAACCGCACTGGAGCGCACAGCAGCAGGACACAAAGCCCGCCGGCGTCCGTACCATCGGAAACCGGCACGTCGCCGACAAGCTGCACACGAAAACAAATATCCTTTTCTAAATGCTTTAGAGCCCTGTTGGGGTTGGTTAAAAAAAAAGCTTAAATAAAAATTTTAAAAAAAGAACCAAAATATAAAAAAACAGGAATATTCAAAAATGTTGGCCAGTAAATATTATAGCAAAAATAATTTCCCCACACATAATCCAATACTGTAACATGATACACAAAATCACAGCTGTGCACAACATGAAATGCTTTAGTCTGCCTTAGTGTGCAGGCTGAACACAGTGGCAAGCGTTTAACTCCACGTCGGGAGAATAAACGTTTGCGTGCGCATGGCGCGTGTTTACACTGTTCCTAACTCACTGCAATGTGCATAAAAAAAATTTGACTGAAACAGGATAAGGTACCTCCAAGCGTGTTTGTAGGGCTATGGGTGGCCTCCCTTCTGGCACGAAGTCACTGAACATTCATTTCATGGGTCTAGCTCCACATCTTTGGTGTACATTTATGCTGCACTTTAAAAAACGAGGGGGAAGGGGGGGGGGGGGGTCTAATGGGGAGAGGGAGGGGAGAGGAGGGGGGCGGGGGAGCAGGGGAGAGGTTGGGGTTCAGGGAGGGGCGGGAAGGGGGGGAGGGGGGTGTACCCGGAGAGGGAGCACATGGGCGGGGGAACCTGCACTTACCTGGGTCTGATCTGAGGTCCTATCAGATCAGTTTTAATTGGACTGAGTGTCACCTTCAGAATGCATGTCTTCAGCCGCTCCATTCAGCTCGGCCCCGGGGGACCCGGGGGACCCGGGGGCCCCGCAGGGCCCCACCTCCATCGGCTCCGAGTCGGCCGCGCCGGCGGCCCTGCCCTCCCCGCCGGACTCCTCTTTCGGCGTCTTACCGCTCTTCTTTTCGTCCGCTTCTTTGCGGTCTGCGGAAGGAAAAGGGGGCGTCCCCAATGTTACAGGGGGGCCAGGCGATCAACATCACATTACATTACAGGCATTTTGCAGACGCTCTCATCCAGAGCAACTTGCGCGACTTTTACATAGTATTTACATCGCAACCGTTTACACAGCTGGATGTACACTGAGGCGATGCAGATTAAGCACCTTGCTCAAGGGCACAACGGCAGTGTCCTACCGGGGAATCAAACCTGTGACCCTCACAAGACCGGTTCCTCACACATTATACTACACCGCTGCCCGAAGCATTGCTACCTCTGGCAGGAGGCGGCTTCCCTCCCTCCTTCGGTAGCCGAATTTCACTCACGCCCTCGCTGTTACACGTTTGCTATTTAACGGCTAACGCTACATTCACACGTCGTTCCCCCACTGCGCTGCACTGCACCACCACAGCAGACCGCATCACATCGCATCCTGTAGGCCCCGCCCACAACACGCTGGAGTCACCAAGGGGACTTCTGCGACCACTGGTGTCAGTTGAAACGGGCTGGTATGCGTAACCCAGGCGACCGGGTGAAAATATTTGGACTCGGGATGTCGGAAGTGACATCAGAGGTCACATGGCAGCTGTACCAGTGATGCAGACTTTACACACCGCAGTCTGGATGAGAGCGACAGACACAGGCGTGACACAGGAGGCCAGGCCAGGGGAAGCTTCTAGGGGGCAGGATGGGGACTAAAGGAGAAATAAGACTAATTATCCGGTTAAGATTGTCCTTCCTCACCTCTGTCCCCGGACTTCCTGTCGCGCTCCGTGGACTTCCTGTCGCGCTCCGCGGACTTCCTGTCGCGCTCCCGGTCCCGTTCCCGGCTGCGGCTCCGGTGCTTGTGGCTGCGGCCGTCCGAGCCGCGGGACGGGCGTCGCTCTCTGCTGCGCGAGCGCTGCTTCCTCTCCGAGCGGTCGCGGCTGCGCCTCCTCTCCCGGTCCCGGCTCCTGAAACGGGCCCCGCCCCAGCCCCGGCAGCGTTAGGACCCCGCGCCTGTGCTCCACACGCGGCCCGACACCGGCGCGTTCCCCCACACACAAGCGGCCAGACGAGGACGAATACTGAAGGATCCCAGCGTCCGCCCCCGCAGTGAGTAGTCACAGCCGCCTGGACCGTGACTCACCCGAAATAAAACGCTCTTATCTACAGCCTTCTCCCTCTGCTGCCCTACAGCCATGCAGCACACCTGGCTGCAGGGGAAGCGCAGACTGGAGCATGAGCACACCATCAGAAACGCTTCAGTAAATTCCCATCTATATTAATTAATATTACGGGTAAAAAATAAAGTTCATGTGGAAAGATGCAAGATGCTCTAGAAAAATGAGTCTGCCAAGAAAATTTGCTTTTGCAAGCACTCCATAACCAATGAACACTAATGTTACTTGTGCCTGATGACACCAAAACCAATGAACACTAGTGTTACTGGTGTTTGATGGCACCAGAACCAATAAACACTAGCGTTACTTGTGCTTGACGACACCAGAACCAACGAGCACTGGTGTTACTTGTGTGTAATGACACCAAAACTAATGAACACTAGTGTTACTTGTGCGTGATGACACCAGAACCAATGAACACTAGTGTTACTTGTGTGTGATGACACCAGAACCAATGAACACTAGTGTTACTTGTGCGTGATGACACCAGAACCAATGAACACTCGTGTTACTTGTGCGTGATGACACCAGAACCAATGAACACTAGTGTTACTTGTGCGTGATGACACCAGAACCAATGAACACTAGTGTTACTTGTGCATGATGACACCAGAACCAATGAACACTAGTGTTACTTGTGCGTGATGACACCAGAACCAATGAACGCTAGTGTTACTTGTGCGTGATGACACCAGAACCAATGAACACTCGTGTTACTGGTATGGTTGAGGGGGCGGGCCTCGGCGGTGCGCTACCTGCTGCGTTTCCTCTCCCTCTCCCGCTCTTTGCTCCGGGCCCACTTGCGCTCTCGGGAGCGGGACCGCCGGCGGTCCGACGGCCGGCTGGAGTGGCGGCTTCGCGAGTGGCTGCGCCGCCCGTGCCGCTCGCGCTCCCGTTCGCGGTCGCGTCCCCGCTCCCGGTCCCGCTCCCTCTCCCGCTCGCGATCCCGCTCCTTCTCCCGCTCCCGCGCTCGCTCTCTCTCCCGCTCCTTCTCTCTCTCCTTCTCCTTCTTCTCTTCCTCCTCTTTGCGCTTCCTCTCCCTCTCCTCCCTCTCGCGCTCGCGGTCCTCCTTCTCCTTCCTCCCCTTCTCCTCGCGCTCCGTTTCCGCCGGCCGCCGCTGCAGTTTCTCCTGGGGGGGGGTGGGGGTGGGGGGGGTGAGGGTCAGAATCGGCAAACTCGTCAGGCGGCCATTCCAGAACAACACGCAGGCCACCCCACACAAGCCCCAAATATCCACTGCCATTTTAGTCTGGTACCGGGCACCTCCCAAGTAGGGGTGGGTACCGTTTACATTTTACCGACACCGTTGCCAAACCCATACTTGACGCAGCGGGGTGTGTTGAGACTGGGGGGGGGGGGGGGGACTCACTTTCAGCTCCTCGACCGTGGACTTGATTTTGGCGTAGCCCATGTGCTGCTTGCCCATCAGGTGGTCGTCCACGCGGGACTGGGCGTCGCCCACGATCAGGAAGGCCCCGCACACCTCGCACACCTCCATCTGCTTCTCCTGAGAAGCGAAGCTTTCAATGGCCTGAAGGAACACACACCGGGAGCACCAACCAGAGTGCTTTAATCCCACCCGTCTCGAACCCCGCCCAGGCCAGACGCACCAACCAGAGTGCTTTAATCCCACCCGTCTCGAACCCCGCACCAGGCCAGAGGCACCAACCAGAGTGCTGTAATCCCACCCGTCTCGAACCCCGCCCAGGCCAGACGCACCAACCAGAGTGCTTTAATCCCACCCGTCTCGAACGCCGCCCAGGCCAGACGCACCAACCAGAGTGCGTTAATCCCACCCGTCTCAAACCCCGCCCAGGCCAGAGGCACCAACCAGTGCTTTAATCCCACCCGTCTCGAACCCCGCACCAGGCCAGAGGCCCACCCAGCTGAGACGCTCGCTGTAACCACCCCCCACTGATGGTGAAGTATACACTGTGGCCCTGAGTCCCCTGAACCAAGACATTATTTGCCCCGAGGGACATTTTCCAGTGTTGTACAAGGCCCTGTACACCATGAGGTGTGACACTACACTGAGAACCAGTGCTTTAGTTGAATATGATACCCACAAAACCCTTTCATGTCAAAAAAAAAAAATAATTCCCTGGGGTGAAGCTAGGCAGCAAACACAGGGACAATCTTCCCAGGTGGTTGGAGCTAAGAAGCACAAAGAGCTACAAAGGGGGCGGGGCTGAGCAGCACTGAGGAGGAGGAGGAGGAGGAGGACGAGGAGTTACTCACAGAGGGGGTGGAGCCGAGCAGTGGTGGGGAGGAGGAGCTACTCACAGAGGGGGTGGAGCTGAGCAGCTCCCTGTCGTCCTTCAGCTGCTCCACCAGCTTCATCATGCCCTGGGCCTCCTCCACCCGACCCTCTGAGCCTAGCTCCTCAATCTGTGAACAACGCACACACACACACACGCACACACACGCACACACACGCACACACACCAGCACACTTACATCAGGCCTAAGACGAGTTTGAAAGAAAAGGGAACTTAAGAAATGCGTTTGGTTTGCAAAAACGGGGCTTTTCTAAACCAGAAAAAGCGAACTTGAGCCTGTGCCCACTCACTTCAAACACACTTTCATTTTCATTTTCAATACCTATTTAAATGCACCGCAAGGACACATTTTTTTAAACAATACTCAAATATTCTTTATGGAAAACAAGCAGCATTGCACTGTGGATTACCATACCTGTTGCACAAGATCCTCGATCTTTTCAGTCAAGACTTGGGCTTTTTCTTCATTCTTAGCCGACGGCCCCAAACCCTGAGAGAAATTTCAGACCATATTAAAGTATGCAGTGTCCGGCATCTAAATTAAAACCAACTCCAAACAAAACAGCCAAAAACGGGGAAAAAAAAAACACTGTGAAAGGGTTTGACGGGACGGACAAAGCGTTGATCATCGACCTCGCAGAACCACCTCGCAATCACTGTGCTTGCTCGGTGTGCTTGCTCATACAGAAGACTAAGAAGAAGCTTAACGTTCAACAGGGAGAAGTTAAACAAAAAAATCTTGTGTTTCTGAGAAATTAGCTTGGGTCTTTAGGTGCCTTGAAAAGGCAGAAACAGAAAAGCCCAACAACATAAGTCGCATAAAAATAACTCCCGAGTCTCGTCTTGTGAGGAGATTCTCGGAGCTATGGACAGCCGCCCTGCACCCTTGCTGAAATCTGTGCTACACAGGCATACAGTAATACCCAGCGGCACGCTGGCACGGCACTCACCCCAGACGCCTGCTGCGTCTCCGACAGCGCCAGGCGGGCGTGGCCCCTGCGGATCCGCCTCTCCACCTCGGCCAGGAGCGACTGCAGGTAGCGCAGGAATTCCCTCTCATAGCCGTCCTTCATGAAGCGAGAGCTCTTCTCATACCTGCGAAGAGAAATCCCGCGGGTTCACGCGCACGTTAGCATAACTGCCGCTAACTAACGACGGCACCGCGGGAAAGGAGCTCATGCTTGAGAAACGAACCGAATGGCGTACTTACATTTTCTTCAGATTCTCATCGTGGATTTTTTCACATGGACCTAGACGGGGGAAGGGGTCAAATCACAAAACCTTTAGCATGCAAACCGGTTCATGGAAAACAGAGTCAACTGAGTTGAGCAACATGCTGAAAGCTGTTTCTATGACAAAACAATCACCATTAGCCATCTGTACATGAACTCCATTGTTAAAATTCACTTACCCAAGTCAGATCGTGTATTTGTAAATAGTTCTGCGGGACAAAATCCACAAAGGTAGTATTTGCAAACCTGTATTTGAAAAGGGAAAAAAGCGATTATCAAATAGTCTTTAAATCTGCAAAACCTAAACAATGTGGACGGAATGCACATGGCAGGTACTGTTTCAGTGTGTTGACGGTGGATATTAGCAAGATGGGCCTGAGAGAAATGCATTTTCAAAACCACGTTAACAGAAGTGGAAAAGCAATTTCACAATAATACAATTCTCAGCTCGCAGTCAAACTCCATTGAAATCCCTTCCTGCAGAGCTTACTACTACCAGGACGTAACAGACAGCACATAGGCCGTCTTGCAGAGAAACTGGACAGTAAAATAACTTCAACTCGTACTACGTCATTATGTGGCGCGGGGTAACGTGTGGTTAGCAACGTTAGCTTAAACTGCCTTCTTTTTACACAATTAAAAATTTTAACACTGAATGACAGCTCTAACAATCAAGCAGCAAAGTTATCCACCTAAAAGTGTTATTCCAACCTGGTCCAATTTCTCCACCTTAGCAAAACGACAAAAATTCGACACTGAGTAACGTTAATATTAGACTAGCAACTTAAAGCGGGGGACACGGCCATGGGACAGTGAACACCAACAACTTACCTAGATATGCAGTCCTGGCTAGATAGCTTCGCTAAATGTTAATTTGCGACACTAGCGAGCTAAATTACCTGGCCAGTCAAATGAAAAGAAAAGCCAATTTCACGAAGTGCCGCTCACTAAGCTAACTAGACTAGATTAGGTGGCTAATACCCAATTCAAGACGGCAACTAGTCTACACGGCAAACATTATTCCGCTTGCGACCCATTTCTCACCCACGCTTGCAAGATCGTAGAAAATATATTAATCGAATGCTTCAATCCATCTGGTAACACAGTGATGGAAGCCAATTGGCTATCCTGAGAGATTTATCAAAGAATAATATCTCAACTTTTTTTGACTAAATAACACACTTTTTCACCGTACTAGCCAGCTAACGTTAGCTAGCTATTATTAACTGTTAGAATGGTGAAGAAACTTACCGTCTCGTGGTCCCAGCGGACGTCACATCGTTTCTCATCGGGAGCTAAGTTTCTGTCCCTGCCCATTAATTCATCGAGTAACTGGGCGGCGGACAACATTTTATCTGAAGTCTGGCAGTTAGAGACTAATTTGTTTTTATTTTAAATCATTGATTACACCAGAGGCGATTCACAAACCTGAGTGCTGCAGCTAACAAAATGGCACCTCACAACTAAAGGCACACCACTCTACCCAGAATGCATTGTACCCGGATAAAGATTTGCCTGGAAAACTTTTCTCTTAACTGGAGTGAGCTTCTTTGTTGCCGCCGCCCGTTTGCGAGGAGGACCGCGCTTTTGCTAAAGGTTAAGAGATAGGCTACAAGCCAACAGAAGTAACGCAGGTTATTAATATAATGCCTGAATTATGAAATGTACATTGCCAGGGATCCTTTAAAAACTGCATTCATTGAAAAGGATGCATGTTCAAATGGCTTTTTTGTTGTTGTTGTTGTTGTTCACGTCAAACAAATTAGTGCCTAAAATACAATGTTTAAATAGGCCATTAGTGCCATCATGAAACAAAATGGGACATATTACCTGACTTTTGGATCTAATGGATATGGAATTTACCCAGATCAATCAACCCAAAACATTCTAGTGTATATACAAAAACAAATTAAATATATTACCAAATCACATTTTTTTAAAGTTTAAATCTTTCCAAAATGTTTAGCAGTTTATATAAATTAGTTGAGCATTATGGTGCAGCATAAAGCAAAAGCATCATATGTAACACCCACTTTAAAATGGTGTAATAGCTACACTTTCACCAGGTCTAAGTGCCATCATACAGATGACCAATTGGTTTTTTGATTTAAAAAAATAAATAAATAAATAAATTTAAAACCTGAAGATTTATTTTTCATTATGTGAAAGATGCTTATTAAAGAGCTGTCCTGGCTTCTTCTTCAGAGTATGTCTCAAATCCTGTCATATCTGAGGACAAGCTAAACATCATGGTACAACCATAGACCGTATAAAAATGGTACAACATATAGCAAAACCATCATATGCAATACCTGCTTTGTCCCCTGTTGTATCTTTGCATACGCCATGCTTTTGTCTCATCTTTTCCATTCACCTTCATGTATATTTATAGACAATGTACAACTCAAACTGTTCCTGATGTACGAATGTACGAATATGCAGTTCATTAGAATAATAAGACAATCTGACCACGAATGACTTTATTTTTCCTCGAATTTATTTATTCAAAAAAGACAGAGAAACAAAGTGAATACTTTGTGGCCTGCTAAGTATAATTCAAACAGGCAAACGAGCCAATAGATATGGTTTGTGTACAGATTTTTACAAATATAAAGATATATAGTCAAAACAAATACAAAAGGTTATAAAACATATAAGATATTCCAACTGTTGATAGGAAAAGTTTGTTTAAAAACAGATTTTTTTTATTTAGTAATTTATTTTTATTTGAAAATATACTGTATTGCTTTTTACGCTTGATTTCAACATTTCATGTTGTTCATTTATTTAGTCAACATGTACCTTCAGAAATATAGCATATTTATTTTGGTACGCATTTATCACACTGAACTATTTATTAATTGCAAAAAAATACATTACCCATAATCCTCAACCACTCCATCTCCTACTTCCTGCCACACCAAACGCCGACTGAACACCCACTGAACACCTTCTACACCAACAACACAGTGACTACCTTCATATTAGTATACCCTTCATTTCAATGATCTAATGCATAAGTGCCTTCCGACTGCACCACGTATATGAAATATTGAATGGAAAGGTTGATCTGATTAACTAGAGAGATTAATAATGTAAATTGTGTAAGTTATTTAAGGCAGAGTCTGTCGAAAATAAGGAGAAAAATGTTGGAAATCAATGTAAGGTTTCAGGACGTATTTTTCGAAGCAGGGCAGTTTTCCAGTGCTTCGGATAGCTTAATATGACTCATAGCAGACACAGACACCCTTGAGGTGCTAAACAGTCTTCAGACAGCAGGCAAAATACAACCTGAAATAGGCTGAATGATCTGTTCTCGTTATCAAGCAATCTCACGGAATGTTCTTACGGCCATTTCTAATGTGCATTTCCCAGACTTGAGAAGTTATGGCTGTTTACGCTAAATGCAGCTCACCGAATTCTTAATGCAATGGGGAATTGCACCAAATTAAAGTCCCTCTCAGAGTTGCCTGAAGACGAGCTTGGTGAGGAAAACTGGTGTGGTTCCCGATTCCAAAGTACTAGGGGGAAAAAAAACCCCAGAGCCACTTAAAAAACAATGACATGACCACAGTATTTGAAAAGACCTCTCTGGAAATTGAAAGCATTGCAGCTATTGTATTTGAAATCTTTTCATAAGCCGTTGAATTCTGTCAAAGATAACATAACCTCAACAACGTCTAAAAGGCAAAAATGCATAGGCTTAAAACTGGATTTCTTTAAGGTTCCATAAAAAAAAGCTCCTCAGATGATAAAACAATAAAAATTCTCATTAAAGGGTCACATTTAATCAAATGAGTGAATGACACAATAGTCAACTGTATATTTTGGGAGTCAAAATGAAGGCCCTGAAAAACAGTAAAAACTCACAAAAACCAAATGAGGGAATATAGATATTTTAGGCAATGCTATTTGATACTGTTGACCAGCATAGCGCCATAACTTTCAGGTTTATGTGCCATATCTTCATATCCAGAGGTCTGTTGTAATAAATTTCGGCTGATGGAAAAGTCTAGATTTATAGTGCGGTGGATTCCTTCAATGCATCATAATGTTGACCTCAATGACACCAGCGTTCTAAGAAGAGAACAGATGATTCTCGGAATAGGAACATTAAGATATTGTGTTTCCAGCCTACTATGGACATATTTATGGATGCTCCAAACAATTCCTCTCCAAATACATCAAGCACACAGCATGACATCTCTCTGAACACGACCACAGCAGCTGACACCACAGCTGACCTGACGAAACACCTTCACGATTAAGGGCAAGTGCATTTATAAGTCCTGCCAAGTCCACTCACTCATCTGTCATATATACTTATTTTTTGGACAGGTGCTGTTTTTATTCATAAAGAACGTTCATAATTATAAATGAATAGTGTAACGTGTTAAAGTATCAAAATTAAATAAAATAATATTTTGTGTATATAAGTTTGACTATAACCTCTTATAGAAGATGTGAATGCAAACAGGACTGGGATCACAAGACAGCAGAAGTGGTCTACAGTAACGCCTCTTCCCAAAGAACATTTTTGTCCTACTGCACAAACAGAGAAATGATCTCTCCTGCTAAGAACAGAAACAGAATTTTTATTCACCCTGAAATCCACTTCAGAATCAATTTCTCAGTCACCTCAAAGTGAACTCAGTGTGTGTACATCCTTATCAACTGTAACAGCAAACATCTACCCATGTTCATAAAGGAAGACTGAAAATAATGAATTGGAGCATCACTGTTCTGATGCACATACAGACTAAAGTCTTTTTTTGGGGGTTGGGGATGGGGGAAGTATCTTGACTCGATACTGATACTGTTTGTTAAAAAACAGCGCCACAATTTGTCACACCAATCTTTAAAACTTCCGGGGAAATAGTTTTTTTTCCCCCAGCTACCTATTCTCCTTTAGATTCCACCTGAAACACCATACACCAAACACACAGGCACACAGACAAGTACCGATTGTACAAAAGTGAACCACACGCATGAACAAGGATATTCGTACTGACACACAAACGTATTCACGCACGCACACACACACACACACACACACACATGCACGCACACACACACACACTTTGTAAGGCTGCAGGGTTGGGTTCTTGTTAGTTACTTTGCTTCACTGGGAGAGGTCAACTGAGGACTCTTTGGAGATACCTGGAAAGGGCAAGAAAATAGAAGAATTATTAAGTAGGCCAGTAATGCTATGTACACCCAGCAATGTCTACAGACCACTACAGCTCTACCTCCTGCTGTGTGAATATATCCTCAGTTCTCGTGGTAAATCGCTGCACACCGACAGGCACAAGCAAGACACTAGCGTACCACAGGGCAATTACACAGTAGGCCTACCGATCACAGGAAGTAGTCTCTATGGACAAAAAATTGAGCACTCCTTGGGATTTTACTGTACTTATTGGAACGGTGTGGACTCACGGGAGAGGGTGGCTTGCCGAAGTTGAGGTGCGCGTAGAGGAGCACCGCGATGTCATTGTGAGAGGCCTCGAGAGCGATAGACAGGGCGGTACTGCCATCCTGAGAGAGAGAGCGAGAGAGAGAGGCAGAGATCAGAGACCATTAGAGGGCCAGTATACAGGGGCAGGTGTATACTGGCACAGTAACAGGAGCACAGAGAGCTCATCTGTCAGTTAGATGAACAGAAAGGCGTTCGGTAGCGAGACACTGAAATTTACCTCTGAATTATACACTCGCACTCACTTTGGTTTGGAGATAGAAAAAGAGAGAGAGAGAGAGAGAGAAAGAGAGAGAGAGAGAGAGAGAGAGAGAGATAGAGGGGGATAGAGGGGGAAAGGGGAGAGAGAGAGAGAGAGAGCGAGAGAGAGCGCAGTGTTGCTCACGTTATCTGCCAGTGTGGCGTCGCAGCCGGGCACAGACAGGAGCTGGCGCACGATGTCCACGTGCCCGTGCTCGCAGGCGCACATGAGCGCGGTGGAGCCGTCGTCGTCCCGAATGTTGACCTGCGCCCCGCAGGAAATCAGTGCCCGCACCATGTCCCCCCGCCCGTGACTCACCGCCAGCATCAGGGCCGTCTGCCCCGCCTGCAGGCAGTAATCCCAATCAGTGAGACTAATCCCCTCCATCCAATCAGAACAGACTGCCCCGCCTACAGGCAGTAATCCCAATCAATCAGACTAATCCCCCCATCCAATCAGAGCCGTCTGCCCTGCCTACAGGCAGTAATCCCAGTCTGTTAAGAGTTATGTCTTCCAATATCAGAAGTGTGTTGTCAAGCAGAGAAAGGGACAGGAGTGTGGTCAACATGAGGAAAGAAGCACTCTTAATTCAACCAGCATCTGGGGATCCGCCCAATGCAGTGATCACCTTGTAGAAACCTTTGCCGGTATAATAATTCTCTAATGTAATCTATGCAGGGAAGTAACAGTCTTTTGTTAATGACGGGGGGAATCCTTTTTTAAATTGTGTGCATATTAACAGCATTTACATTAAATATAGTGATGCAGAGTTAGCATTTAGCAGTTAGCGTTTGCGGAGCACCTGGCTGGCCTTGGCGTTGACGTCCCCCGTGCGCAGCAGCTGCACCACGGTGTGCAGATCGCTGTCCGAGTGGAACGCAGCCAGCGCAGTCAGCATGATGGCTGTGTATCCCGCCTTGTTTTGTTTGTCTGTATTGCAGACACCTGCACAGAGACCAGCAAAAATATGCTAGCAGTGTTCTGTATTACGCACAGGGAGAACACCTGCACCGCACATGCAGACACGCACCTGTAGTACGCACACGCACACACGCACACACACACAATCGCAAACACAGACATTTACACTCCAGACCAAACACACACACACACACACACATATACACGCACAAACACATACCTGCACATATAGGCTCACACACGTATGTATTACACATGCATTCACATTCTGATATGCACATATCGATTAAACGTACACAGGGACTCTGGCACACGCTAACTAGCTCTTTGAATCACACACACAGACTGCAATACACACGGACAATTGCATACCTCTTCAATTAATTTACTTTGGCTAATTCAATGAACTTACACAATGTCCACGATAGAACAATAGAGAATAGCAGAACTTGTGTCTGTAAGCCACACATTCACAAGGGCACTGCATTATTGAAACAAGAAATAAAGATGGCTTTTTCTTTAACTCTGGACGGACCAGTTCTCCTCTTCCTTTTCTGTCCACCCGTTCTCAATCTCTTTCATTATTGCAACTGAAGCAATAAATAATAGCAAAATAAAAGGTCATATACATGTGGTACTAATTCTGGCTTACGCAGGTAGGTAGGTCTAACGGCATTATTCATTTAAATGCAGGGCCTTCATTTTGAATTTTCTCTGCCGTGTCATTTTATTTTTTGTTGTGGGATGTACAATGTGAGACCTGCTTTTTACAGAGTGCCCTCTTCACTAACTGTGACCAATACTATTCCTTTCCTGGAAAATAATTTATTTTATGAACTTGGACATATTTACTTCTAATCACAGATGCAGCTGAGTTACAAGAAGTAACACACACAAGCATTCTTTGTGAGTCCACCTCTTACTCTCTGGCGCCCCCTTTTGAACCTCGGGTGCCGGCACACCCTGGTGCACTCGCACTGACCCGTGTCCAGCAGCAGTTTGACCACGGGGAAGTTGGAGTGGGACACGGTGTAGTGCAGCGCCGTGTTGCCGTTGCCGTCGGCCATGTTGACCACAAACTCCAGCAGCTGCGGGGAGACGGCGGCGAAGGCGTCCATGTAGGCCCGGACCAGGCCCGTGTCCGCGGTCTTGTGACAGGAAACGCGAAGCCACTCCTGCAGAACCACGGTGTAGGCCGCCCTCTGTGTACAGAGAGGGAGGGAGGGAGGGAGGGAGGGAGGAGGAAGGAGAGAAAGGAGAGAGATAGGGAAGGAGGGAGAGAGGAAGGGAGGGAGGAGGAAGGAGAGAAAGGAGAGAGATAGGGAGGGAGGGAGAGAGTGGGGAAGAGTGAATGAGAGAGTGAGAACGGGTGAGTCAGATTGAGAGGAAAAAACAACAAGAGAGACAGATGGAGAGAGGGCGAAAGAGAGAGTGTGAAGGAAAGTGTGCGATCACACTGCTAGGTACTCTGTAAATTTTCTATTCAAACCCAGGCCACTAGGGGGCCATCTCTTTAGAGTGACCCAGATGACTTGCAAAACAACAATCTTAAATTACTCAAGCATGCCTGCCATTTCTGATTGTCTGTCGCAAGAACCACCACAATAGGAATACGTGGGATAAGGGATGCGTTTTTTAGGTTTTAAAATAATAGCGTATATTATTTTATAGTTTATAATATTTAGTGTATAACAATAGCGTATAATATTTTCTGTGTACGAACTGGGGCTAAAGGTCCACCCCGATGTCTGAGAGGCCGTACGGTGTACAGATGGAGCCCCAAAACGGGCCCCTCTTAGCGAAACGAGTGCACATGAGAAAGGCAGGGAGTTGGAGCATACCGCCTCCTGCTGGCCGAAGCCATTGGGTTCGCTCAGGGCTTTCTGGAGGACCACAAGCGCTGCCGTCAGGCTGTCGCTCAGCTCCAGTCTGGAGTGAGAAGATTCTCTGCAACACCACAGAATGACATTACATTTATTTGGCATTACATTTATTTTTATACAAAGCAACGCACAATAAGTGCATACAGAAGGTCATAGGCACAAAACTAAACACAAGTCCGATAAGGTACAATACTCATTATGTAAGGTATTCATAGCCATGGACACATTAAGTCCTGTACACTCAGTAAACATAGGCTACGTCAGAGAGTAATGTTAAGTCAAGCTAGGAAGCATAACAACAAGCTACAATATCAAGATAAGGATACAAGTGCAATATAAATGCTGGATGGAGGTACATGTAATATGAAAGTGGTACAGGAGGTGCATGTGTAGCATAAAAGTGCTATAGGAACAAAGTGGAATGATATAAGTGATAAGACAGATAACAGATATGACAGAGGACAGGTTAGCTGCAGCACTGCAGCCCAATAACATTGAAGCACGCTAACGCAGTTGAGCGCTAACACAGAACAATGCCACTCACTCACTGTAGCATGCTACAGACTATAGTGCTATTTATTATGCAATACTGTGGTCTACACAAAGTGGAAATAAAGGGCTGCAGCATTCTACATAGCAGACGGCATGTTTTGCAGTACCTGGTTTCCTGGGAAACAGAATGGCCGGAGCTGGGGTCTCCCAGTCCCTCTTCTTGGGTTGTCTGCTGGGCAGCAGGGCCTGTGGATGGCTGGGTGGTACTGGACTGCGAGGCAGGTTCTGTGGGTGGTGACTGGGCTGTGCTTGGCTGAGAGGTAGGATCTGTGGTTGGTGATTGGGCTGTGTTTGGTTGGGAGGTAGGGTCTGTGGCTAGTGATCGGGTTGCACTTGATTCTGTGGCAGGGTCTATGGTGAGTGATAGGGTCGTGCTTGGTTGACAGGCAGGATCTGTGACTGGTGACTGGGTAGCAGTTAACTCAGGGGCAGGGTCCTTGGTTGATGATTGGATGGAATATTCTTGGAGGGTAGAATTTATGGAAACAAATTTGGCAGTGCTTGGCTGGGGGGCTGCGTCCATGGACGGTGATTGGCTAATGCTTTGCTTAGAGATTGTTTCTATGGACAGTGATTGGCTAGTGCCGTGCTGGGGGGATGGTTCTATGGACGCTGATCGGCTGCTGCCTTGCAGAGGGGCTGAGTCTATAGATAGCGATTGGCTGGTATTCTGCTGGAGGGCTGATTCTATGGATAGTGATTGGCTAGTGCCATGCTGGAGGGCTGATTCTATGGATGGTGATTGGTTATTGCCATGCTGGAGGGCTGATTCTATGGATGGTGATTGGCTAGTGCCGTGTTGGGCGGCTGGTTCTGTGGATGGTAACTGGCTAGTGCCACACTGCGGGGATGGTTCTGTGGATGGTGATTGGCCGCTGCCTTGCTGGGGGGCTGAGTCTGTAGATGATGATTGGGTAGAGGCGCATGCTTCTGTGTGAGTGACAGAGGCAGGGGGGGCGGCGGATCCTTCCGGTAAGTGCTCAGCCGGAGGTCCGGGGATTCCCTCAGGGGCCTCATGGAATTCACTGGCATCGCCCTCCTCCTGAGAGCTCTCACTGCTGCTGTCATCCGAGGAAGTGGACTCATATCTGCAGCACAACATGCAGCACACTGTAATGCACTGTAATACACCCAATGCTAACACTGTAACAAACCCTGTGATTACTGTGTAACACACTGTGATCACACTGTAATGCACTGTAATACACCCAATGCTAACACTGTAACAAACCCTGTGATTACTGTGTAACAAACTGTGCTCACATTGTAATGCACTGCAATGCACCCTGTATTTACTGTAACACTCTACTTACTCTGTAGTGCACTGTAGCACACCCTATATTTACAGTAACACACCCTGTGAATAATGCAGCACACTGTAATTTAATGGTAAAGCACTTTAGTACTCAGAGTACTTGCACCGTACACTCAGTGTAACACAGTTCAACAATGTGAAACACACAAGAAAACAGATTACGTTTCAGCTGAATACGAACACTAAAACCCACTGCAGTGAAACGCGGCCCAACTGTAACACAAACGCAGGTCCATGCAGTGACTGACGCACAGTAAAGCATCAGCGTGATGGACAGTGGCGTGTGGACCCACCCGCCATTCACCCCGATGAACTGCAGGTTCTTCTTGGCGGACGGAGAGGTGGACGGAGAGGCGGACTTCCTCTTCATGATGGATCGCGGCGCTGCCTGAGCAGAGGCTGTGGGACAGATGGACAGGGAAGGACAGGGAAGGACAGACGGACAGGGAAGTACAGATAAGCAGATCTGTGGAAGGGGAGAGCATTTTGCACATACAGTACAAAATATGACAATGTACTAGGTGAGGTGGATGCCTATAGTTCAGTGGTCTCCAACCCTGGTCCTGCAGAGCTACAGGGTCTGCTGGTTTTTGTTTTCACCTTAAAATCAGCACCCAATTGAGACCCAAGACACCAGGTGAGTTGAGTTAACTGTGTAATCAACTGCTCTAATTGATTCATGAAGTGCAGAGTCACTATGAAAACCAGCAGACCCTGTAGCTCTCCAGAACCAGGGTTGGAGACGACTGCTATAGTTGGAGATTAAAAGAGGGTCAGGTCGTCAGGGGTAGTGAACAGACTTTGGGAATTTCTGGTAAGTGGCTGGGGGTTCAGGTTAAGGGGACAGGGGGGATTTGGGCTTGTTGTAGGAATGACAAAATGTGTATACGTGTATAACCTGTTCTTGCGTAACTGCAGGTCACCTGATTTTGACGCGTCTTCCTGCAACCGAACGGCCTCCGTGTCCGTCAGCTGGAGCGCTCCCTCCCCCTCCCGTAACCTCTCGGACAGCGGGAGCGTCTGGTTGCAGATGGTCTCCGTCGCCATGGTGGCACAAGAGACCGGCATCGACGTGGACACCTCACTCTTCAGGAGGACCTCCCGAATCTCCTTGGAAGAGACCGCGATTGGAAGCTGAGGGGGCGTGTCTTGGGAAAGGAGAGGGGGGAGAAAGTGTGCAGCAGAAAATCAGGCCGCGGTGTTGTAACGGTAACATGCTGCCAATGCATTTAACATTGTCCACACCTTTAATTGTCATAGAGGTGCAACAGATGCATCAAGTTCCTTACCTTCTCTGTGCCAGGTTTCATGCCTGGTACACTCCAGGGAGCTGTGTGGATAGACTGGGAAGCTGGTCTCTGTAGGGGGGACGTGTTCTTTGTCCATGGGAGGGGCACGGACTGTCTCCATGGGAGGGGCACGGACTGTCTCCATGGGCGGGGCTTCTGTTTCTGTGGGAGGGGCGTGGCCTATCACTATGGGCGGGGCAGGTTCTGCCTCTGTGTGTAGGATATGGCATGTTACAATGGATGTGATGTGGCCTGTCTCAGTTGGTGGACCATGTTCTCTCTCATTGGCTGGGCTTGTCTCTATGGCTTGGGTGGGGCCCGTCTCTATGGGTGGGGCATGTTCTGTCTCCATGGGAGGGGCATGGTCTGGTTCTGTGGAAAGGGTGTGGTCTGGCTCTGTGGAAGGGGCATGGTCTGGTTCTGTGAAAAGGGTGTGGCCTGGCTCTGTGGGAGGGGCATGGTCTGGTTCTGTGGGAAGGGTGTGGCCTGGCTCTGTGGCTGGGGTGCGGCTTGTCTCGATGGTTGAGGTGGAGCCCATCTGTACAGATGAGGCATGGTCTGTGACAATGGGGGAGTGGTGCTCTGTCTCTATAGGTGAGGTAGGGGCTGTTTCTTTGGGTGGGGTGGGGGTTGTTTCTATGGGTGGGGTAGGGGCTGTTTCTATGGGTGGGGTGGGGACTGTTTCTATGGGTGGGGTGGGGGCTGTTTCTATGGGTGGGGTAGGGGCTGTTTCTATGGGTGGGGCAGGGGCTGTTTCTATCGGTGGGGCGGGGGCTGTTTCTATGGGTGGGGTGGGGGCTGTTTCTATGGGTGGGGTGGGGGCTGTTTCTATGGGTGGGGTAGGGGCTGTTTCTATGGGTGGGGTAGGGGCTGTTTCTATGGGTGGGGTAGGGGCTGTTTCTATGGGTGGGGTGGGGCCTGTTTCTTTGGGTGGGGTGGGGGCTGTCTTTATGGGCAGGGTTTGTTCTGATTCAACAGGCGGGTCATGTCCTTTTTCTACGGGTACGATGTGGCCTGTCTGCGCTGGGGGGGCATGGCCTGTCTGCGCTGGGGGGGTGTGGCCTGTCTGCGCTGGGGGGGGCGTGGCCTGTCTGTGCTTGGGGGGTGTGGCCTATCTGCACACCTGCCCACCTCTCTGCCTGCCGAAGCAGAGTAGGCTGCTCCAGAGTGTACACCTGAATTCCCACAGTCCTCTGCTCCCGCCGCCGAGGCTGCTGGGTAACGCTGACCACGGTCTGCAGCCCTGCTGTGGGGGTCGCGCCCCCGCCGCCCGGCCAGCCCACGCTGGTCGCCCGGACCGCGTAGTCCGCCTGCGAGGGGGGGGGCTGGCTCGCTCTCTCCTTCTGCGCCTCCTGCAGCTCCTGCAGGGTCCTCCTCAGCTGCTCCTCCAGCTGCCCCACCCTGCTCCTCAGGGCCTCGGAGCCCTGCTCCTGCTGCGCCTCCTCCGTCCCCACGCCGACGGAGCGCACCTCCCTCCTGCCGGGCCGGGCCCCGCCCACCAGCACCGTGTCCTCGATCTCGCAGCCGGAGTCCTGCTTGGAGCCGTCGGGGGTGGCGGGGGTGGCGGCGGCGGCGGGGGGCGGAGCCTCCTCCTCGGGGATGTGGATGTAGAGCTCGCTCTGGGGGCGGCTCCGCCCGAAACCCAGGGTGTGGCCCAGGAACTTCTGGCTCTTGAGCTGGACGCTGAGCTGCCTCTTCTCCTCCTGCAGCACGGAGATCTTCACCTGCAGCACGGGGATGGTCTTCACCTGCTCCTCCAGCTCCCGGATCTTCCGCAGCGCCAGCGCCATCTGCTCGCGCACGTGCTGCAGGTGGGCGGGGGTCGGGCAGACGGGCGTGGACAGGCCCGAGCTGGCGGGGGTGTACTGGCGGGCGGCGCCGGACAGGGACGCGGTGGAGCCGGTCACGCTGCCGCGGGCGCTCCCCAGGCCCGAGAGCCGCCGGCCCGCCTTCTCCTCCTCCAGCCGCCGCCGCGCGTCCAGCAGCGTCTTCTCCACGCGCGCCGCGCTCAGGCTGAAGGCCCCGCCCACGGCCGCCGCGCCGGCCCGCGCCGGCGCCTGGTAACCGGGGGCGCAGTAGGAGTAGGACGAGTGGCGGCTGTCCATGCTGACGTTGGAGCACAGCGACTCGGTGGAGGTCCACCAGGAGCCCGTGTAGCCGTAGCCGCCGACGCCGCTGCCGCGGGGCAGCGAGCCGTACCGGGGTCTGCGTTGGATCGGCACGCGCTTGATGGTGTTGCCCTTCTCGATGTCGTTGACGTACTTCAGGAAGTCCAGGTCCAGCCGGTAGCCGTACGGGGTCTCCACTGAGTACGGCATCTCAGCCTTACCCAGGGAAGGGGCGGGGTTAGACGTTCCTGAAAGAGAGACAGAGAGAGAGAGAGAGAGAGAGAGAGAGAGAGAGAGAGACAGAGAGAGAGACAGAGAGAGAGACAGAGAGAGAGAGAGCACTGATTCACCAGCGACCCAGGATACAGCAGGTAATGACTCTGCTGCTCTTTTTGACTATACGGTATAAGTCACATTTCACCACACTACACGTCGACCCATCTCCCGTCTCCTGTAGCTTTAAGTGGCCACTTTACCTGCTACGTAACGCAGCACAGTTCTAAAGCCAACCCAAGGAATTCCGGGACTTTTACCTGAGAAGCCGGAGTCCATATGCAGCACCTGAGCCATGTTCACCTGTGGAATCTGCCACGCCCTCAGATGTAAAGACTGACCTGGAGGAGAGACATGTGACCGTTCAGACTGTAGCACAAAAACGCACCGGCAACCACAGACAAAAACACACCTGTCAACAACAACGCATGCACCACAAGTAAAGCAGACAGACGGACGCTTTCACCAACAGTCACACGGGACATGCTCACAGACAGCAAGACCTCAAAATACCATAATTACTATCATTTTCTTTGCAGGCATTAAATATATTTGAATCACAGATGTGCATTTAGGAGAAAAAACAAATTCCAAAATGAGTGAGTATTGTATGAAGGTACTCAGGTTTAAAATTTTGGTCGACACTGTATATGTGGTATAATCACTAACTATAACAAACTCCCAGCCAATAACACTGTTGCACAAGAGTAACTTCTACAAAAGAACAACTTCTGTTTTAGACTTTGTTTCACAAGAATTAAATCTGTTGTACTATGTGCGTATGCGCGTTGCTTTCTGCTAAGGAGTGCTCCACAGTGTCTCAGTGTTTCAGAGAGAACTGGAGGCACAGGGAATATTTCTGGCACTGTTTTCCAGAAGTTCTGCTGTGTGTTACAGCCTTATTTGGAATCATTTCTGAAGCTTGGAAGCTCTAAATAGAGGTAGAGACTCTCTCTCTCTCTCTCTCTCTCTCGCATTTACTCTCTTACTCTCTCTCGCTTTTGCTCTCTCTCTTTCTCTCACTCTCTCTCTCTCTCTCCCTTACCTCCTTCTCACGCTCTTCCCCTTTCCTCTCTCTTCCTCAGTCTCATTCCCCTTTCTGTCTCTCCTCTCTCCTCTTCCCTCTTCGTCAGCTGACAAACAGGAGATTTTAGCTTGTCATTACGCACCCCACCCGAGCACAAAAACAGTGTTGTGTTCAGTGGAACATCAGTTTCATGCTGTTCTGTGGGCCCTGCATAGCACAACAGGGTTGGGTACAACACTACAGAAAAACAGCACAACACTGCACAGCACAGCACAGCATAGTACAGCACAACACAGCACCACTCTGCACAGCAAAGCACAGCATAGCACAGCACAAAACAGCACAGTACAGCACAGCAAAGCACAGCATAGCACAGCACAGCACAGAACAGCACAGCAGACAATAATATACTCAGACAATTACAGGTATCTGTAATTGTTCTCTTTTTTCACGATAGATGAAAATTAAAATCAGCACTATACAAATTAAAAATGGTGAATATTTACTTCATTCAATTGTTTGGAATATATTTGAATAAGCGAGCATAAATGTAAAAACACAATGCAGGTAGATAATGTACATCAGTGAACATTTGTACTAGCTATGTGAAGTTTTCGTTTCAGGGAAAGAAAATGCTGAACAAACTGGTTTTACTGTAAAGTAGCAAACCTATAAAATTAAATGCACTGAAAAAGCCTGATTCCAAATCATACAAGAGTTGCTTTAAACCAGATATACCCATAACTTCTCTTTCTCTCTCTAACACACAATCTCTCTCTCTGTCTACACACACACACACACACACACACACACACACACACACACACTTACTCAGTCCCACAGAAGAAAGGTTTTAGGGTACACCGTATTCTAGTTCATCAATCACTGCTGTGTTCACAGAGTCCATTCATCTCCCATGCACACTTGGTTAATTCTACATGGAAACATCATACTAGCTAACACTTCACCGGCTGTCGTAATTGCAGGTAACTATGGTGGGATTATTCTGAACGGGTGACCAAAAGCCATTTGTGCATTAGCTACACTATCCCATATATGCTTTACACTCATGTCCTTTTCCATTTATTCTAAAACATCTTCTAATATCCAAAATATGCTCAGAATATGCTTTCTCTTATTGACTCAGATGAACACACACACATGCACTTGAATATATCCACACTTTCTACCATATTCAGTCGTATTCACAAACTCACACTCGTTTACATTCTCAAACTCACATTCTCACAAACGTACTCATACACAAAGAAATAGCCACATACACACTCACACACACATGCACACACAGCGGCATAAATATTCCCATACAGATGCACATTAATATATGCACTCCTTCTGAAAGAGTGGTTTTAAATTACCGAAATGAGCAGCTCAGCCATGAGAGAGTGTTTTGTTCTAGATGGTTCTGGTGTTTCTGTTTCCCCTCCTCTCCCTCTCTCTGTCTCTCCCCTTCTCTCTCTCTCTCTGTCTCTCCCCTTCTCTCTCTCTCTCTGTCTCTCCCCCTCTCTCTCACATTTGCTCTCCCTCACACACTGATCTTATGACATCGCTTACGTTCGGTTTAAAGTAGGGCACTCGGAAACACTGACAAAATTCACTTGGTATTTTAGAAGCTATTACCCTGCGCCCAGTAACAACCTAATGCACACACATTCACACACATCCACGATACACGGACACTCACACACAGAGCGTACATATGGGTGCCTTTTAGATAGTGTGTGTTTGTGAGTGTATGCATGTCTTTGTGAGTGTGCAACTGTGCATGTGTTTGTGAGTGAGTGCGTTTGTGAGAATATGTGTATAATTGTGAGAGTGTTTGTGAGTGTGTGTCTCTGGGAGTGTGATCGTGAGAGTGTGTGTCCGTGAGAGTCTTGTTTGCGAGCGTGAGTGTGTCAGTCAGAGAGTGTCGGTGACAGCGCGTCTGTCACAGCGCGTCTGTGATGATATAATTAGAGCAGTTGAGGTGTGACAAACATGCCAGGCCTGAGAAATGACACAGAATTTGTCCTCTCTTTCTTTCTCTTCCCCTTTCTGTCGCACTCCTTCTCTCTCTCTTTCTTTCTCCTCTCATTTGAACTTGCTCTCCCTCCCTAGCTCCCATTTTCCCCTCTCACTTTCCTCTCCTCCTCTTACTCACTCTTTCTTTCCCTCTCTTCCTGTTGCTCTTTCTCTCTCTCTCTCTCTCTCCCTCGCTCTCTCGCTCAGTCTGTCCCTTTTCTCTCTCCTGTTCCCTCCTCGGTGCTCCCCGCCTCTCAGCTCCTGCATAAACACACCCTCTCTTATTCTCGCCACCTCTTTTTTTTCCATCCAGATTTCCTTTCTTTCAACTCCTTCTCCCACTGCTCTTTCCCCTGCCTCCCTCCCTCCCTCACTCCCTCTCTCTCACCTCTACAGCGCAGCGTTCATAAGCTTCATTTAGGACCCCCCTCACGCCCCCCCACCCCCCCACCTCAGTCATATATAACCCCCCGTCCCAGATCATGAGTCCTCCAGACGTGTCCGTTCTCCAGACTTCTCCAGACATTCCTGATCACCCCTCCCCCGTCCCTTTGCATTCCAGTCCAGAGGATATGACCATCTGTGCCCCTCCCCCTGCCCCCCCCCAACCACCAAAATGCACCTCCACCCACCATCACAGCATCAACGTTACACATGGAGAACAAACTCAAGTACCCAGCAGGCCTTTGCACAGAGTAGGGATGCTCTGTTTGTTTTTCCCATATCAGCACACAATCACACCAGGGACACACCGCGCTACGGTACAGCTACACAACAGCCATAGTGTATTGACACACAGATACAGAACTGCAACATGACTACACAACTACTAACCTACTACTCTATTGTTACATAACTATTGTGCTACAGTATATGATTATATAACCACTATAAAACAGTGGCATACTACACGCAACTCTACTTAATAATGCTACTTGTACAACTAATACTACTGCTGCATCAATACACAGCTACACAACTAGTATACTACTGGATGATTGACGACGGGACGCCAAAGATCAGAAAAGAGAGAATGAGAAGATCTCTCCGATCGTGTATATATTCATATGTGCATCTGTGTGTGGCTGTGTTTATAGGTTTTTTGATTATAAACTATTGAGGTGTGGGTTTGCCGTTTAAGATCAGGTTCGAGGTTTTGGAAAGGTTCTCCAATCCACAAATGTTGTCCTTTTCAGTTTCCATCATCATGACATTAGTAAATCAAGCAAACATTTGCTCCCATCTCAACACAGTTTTTGTGTTCGTAGGCTTTAAAAACGTAAACAAAATCACGAACATTTGCATTAACTTCGCTGCTATGATTTTGGTTTTGACTGGAAGGGCACAACAAAATGAATTCCACTGATCCTCTAGGGGGAGTTCGTCCAAACACTCACAAATGTGCCCCCCCCCCTCCCCACGCCCCCTTCCCCCCCCTCCCCACGCGCCCCGCCCCTCTCGCCCCCCCACTCCTCTAATCTGTCTCCCTGAAACACCGCAGTGGGATAAAATGGCAGCACAGCTATCGCCAGGGATAAAATGCTCTCCGGATCAGTGAGGCAAACCGTATATATAAATAAACTATAAATATACGAATGTTTCCACTGCGCTGAACATTTCACAAAGGCTTTTCCTGAGCGGTATATCCCGCTGCTCTTTCTGCAGCGATGCGCGGTATGCGCGACCGTGCCGTGTGGCGACTGCACCTCGTGCCAAACCGTGCGCGGTCCGGAGTGAAGCATGTGCGGCCCGCGCCGGCTGCCCCAGCTGCCCCAGCTGCCCCGGCTGCACCGGCTGCCCCGGCTGCCCCGGCTGCCCCAGCTGCGCAACTCACAACTTTGGGGAGGGGAGGGGAGGGGGGAGGGGGTCTCGTTTTCAACATCGGACAGCCCTTCAGCTGTAAAAGGATATCCTATATTACTGTGAAAAAATGCAATGCTAAATACAAAAAGGTATTCTGAAAAATAACATAGTACAAGGGCAAAATGAGAGACGAATACTATAAATAGCTAAGCAGTTTTCACTCAGAAGATATTCCACAATTATCCCATTGTGTTGTGGTGCACAATCAGAGTAGATGAAGAAGAGGAAGATGAGGAAGACTTGCAGCCTTTTCACAGTAAAATATTTAACTGAGATTCTGACAGAAACAGGTAACTAATAACTATAGCATGCACTGCACAACTACCTAATAATTATACCTAATGTTATAAGCAGCTAGTTATTACCTATTACCTATGGTACATACAGCTAGCTAATAGTTATGGTTTTTACAGCTAACAGTTAACAGCAGTAAATTCAGCTGTTCCAGTTTCTTTTCCACTTATTCTGCCCTCTTCCTTAACTGTGCACTTCCCATTTTATCCTGTGTGATACCTGAGCACATTTACCTGAGCACTTCACCTGGGCACTCATGCTTTATGAACGCAGCTGTTATGCTGCAGTACGACCCCCGGGACCCCACAAGTCTGCCTTCTGGTCAGGCCACTCGAAATTGGAAGGGACCGAGCTCCTCCCCGCCAGTCACTCAGTCACTCTCCCCCTCTGTTCTGACTGTCCTAGGCCTCCCTCCAACCTTGGGACACCACCGTGCACCACCTCCTTCCCTGCAAAATGCCCCTCACCCAAATTACCCCACTGGATGTTCCTTCCAGGTAGCACAGTGTGGTGCAGCATCAAGGACTCACAGTCCCTATACAGGTGCCCCCTACACAGGTTATCCCTACACAGGTGTTCCCTATACAGGTGCCCCCTACACAGGTTATTCCTACACAGGTGCCCCCTACACAGGTTCTGCCTGCACAGGTGCCCCCTACACAGGTTATCCCTACACAGATGCACCCTACACAGGTGATCCCTACACAGGTGCTCCCTACAAAGGTTATTCCTACACAGGTGCTCCTACACAGGTGATCCCTACACAGGTGCTCCTACACGGGCTACACAGGTGCCCTGGCACCCTCCTCCTCTGCCCTCACTTCACCGTAACTCTGTTCCCTTCTTCCCTCGGTCTGATGAACACAGGTGTGCCGCAGCTCTGCTGAGTCTGCTCCCCTGGGCGTGAGCTTTGCCTCAGAGACGGAACCACAGCGTCTGCAGACTCTGCCACAGCTAACAGCCTGCCAGTGCCCCTGGGCACCAAACACAGAGCGACTCTCAAAACAACCTGCTGCTGAATAATAATTAGTAATGAACTAATAATTCTTAGTAGTTCAAATACAGGACGCTTTCCAACAATGGAAAATAAAAATAAATGTAAAAATAAATTTCAAATTTATAATGAAGTTTTATACTTTTATATTTTACATAGAGTACTGGCTGTGTAAAATTGTCACAGACCGCACGGTTACTGACTGCATAAACCAGTGAGTGTCACAGCAGTGAAGCTGGAGCAGCTCCACCGGACAGAAACGTGATGCTCCAGCCAATAGAGACGAGAGGAAAAGCATCCCTGCACTCCCAGCGGATCCAGAAACAACCGCGACACTTCCTCAGACCGTGACAGAGAGAAGGAGAGAGAGAGGGAGAAAAAGAGAGAGAGAAAGAGGGAGGCAGTGGAGAACAGAGGAGGGGAGACAGGGAGAAAAAGAGAGAGTGGGGAAAGGGAAGAAGCGAAAAAAGGAGAGAGGATGAGAGAGGGGAGAGGAAGGGGGGAGTAGAGGATGGAGGTCGTGGGAGTGAAAGAGAAACCCCGCACCCGGCCTATAACAAAACGCTCTCACATAACCACACTGCTCGCCTCAGACAATGAAAGCCACTCTTTAACACCAACCTTCTATCTTCTCCTCGCAGAGAGGAATGCATGGAGGTAGGCACATTTCTAAAGGGCACTACTGAGCGCGTGCAGAATTTTATACCGACTGGCGAAGCAACCCTTCAGTTCTGTTCCCCTGCAAATCCACTACAGACACAATATTTACACAGCACCCCTCACTTTACCCTCCACAGCATCGCCAGCCTACTCTAAACACTGCTCTGCGCAGTGTAGATTCACCACTCTACTCTAAACACTGCTCTGCATAGTGTAGATTCACCACTCCACTCTAAACCCTGCTCTGCATAGTGTAGATTCACCACTCCACTCTAAACCCTGCTCTGCATAGTGTAGATTCACCACTCTACTCTAAACCCTGCTCTGCATAGTGTAGATTCACCACTCTACTCTAAACACTGCTCTGCGCAGTGTAGATTCACCACTCTACTCTAAACACTGCTCTGCATAGTGTAGATTCACCACTCTGCTCTAAACCCTGCTCTGCATAGTGTAGATTCACCACTCTACTCTAAACACTGCTCTGCGCAGTGTAGATTCACCACTCTACTCTAAACACTGCTCTGCATAGTGTAGATTCACCACTCTGCTCTAAACACTGCTCTGCACAGTGTAGATTCACCACTCTACTCTAAACACTGCTCTGCACAGTGTAGATTCACCACTCTGCTCTAAACACTGCTCTGCACAGTGTAGATTCACCACTCTGCTCTAAACACTGCTCTGCATAGTGTAGATTCACCACTCTACTCTAAACACTGCTCTGCACAGTGTAGATTCACCACTCCACTCTAAACACTGCTCTGCACAGTGTAGATTCACCACTCTACTCTAAACACTGCTCTGCATAGTGTAGATTCACCACTCCACTCTGTGTAGTGTCAGCAGGGTCAGTGTTCACCTCGTCGATGGAGTGAATCGTGTAGGTTGCGCACTCATCTTTCAATAAACAAACGCTTTTGGCACGACAGACCAGCCAGCTGAATTACGGTGCCATCGCTTGACTGGCCGGTTCCGCCAGGTCAAAAGCTACACTGACAGAGCAAAAGACAAAAAAAAAAAAAAAAAATCAGTTGACAAAACGTCTTGAAGAATAAACTTGCCTTTTTTCCTCTGCATAAAATGGAAAAATTTTCCTGGCCACGCCCCTGAACTGCATTCGACAGAGCAGACCACTTAAATGTACAAGGGACACACAAACTGGGAGGGGGAGGTATGCCTTCCGCCAAGTTACGGCTTTGCGGGGTACGCCCCAAACCCATTTAAATATACCGCACACATGCAGAGCAGGCCCCAGGGTTTTGGAGGCCCTAAACAAGAATGTTGTGGCCCCAAAGTTCTCCAAAAAAAAAAAAAAAACAAAGAACAATGAATTGTGTGGCCCAGATGACATCATAGAGAGATTGTGCCGGCGGCCAGCTCTGCACATGTCCCTTAAGTACGCCGGACACACCTCTCAAATATGCCGGGCACGCCCTGTAAATGTGCTGCAGGTGTCCATGTCCCCGAGCCTGGAAGCCTTCTCAGCTTTGCTTCTTTAAGTTACATAAGACGGGAAGGTTCCTGGAACCGCACGGCTGGTATGCGAGCGAAACAATTGGCCTCTATGTTGGTCACTCTGCCGAACCGTTACAGGAAATCGGCCAAAGGTGGGGCTGTAAGGGAGAAGAATTGGCAGAGACCTTAAAACTAACACCGAAAAATATGTGATTTTTGAAATTATTTTTTTTACAGAGCCTTCCTCAACTCTCCCATCGCAGGCCCTCCTGATTACAAACACATTGGAGAACGGGCAATGAGGAGGGAGAACTGATCCTGCTGCTCTTTCAGACCTCAGAGAAGCACTGGGGAGCAGTGATCAGAGCAGCAGTGTGGAGCAGTGATCAGAGCAAGGGTGTGGAGCAGTGGTCAGCGCAGCAGTGATCAGAGCAGCAGTGTGGAGCAGTGATCAGAGCAGCAGTGTGGAGCAGTGGTCAGCGCAGCAGTGATCAGAGCAGCAGTGTGGAGCAGTGATCAGAGCAGCAGAAACGAGCAGTGGTCAGAGCAGCAGTGTGGAGCATAAAAAGGTAATTATACACATACAGGCACATATAGGCCTACAATATATCTATCAGATAATTTAGCATCTTAGGCTGCACAGTGCAGCTACAACCAGATGGTGTTTATTGATTCTACAACTGGGTTCTCCCTGGAGCCGTGGATACCGCGGTGCCCTGGAGGGAAACGGTCCAAACAAAGAAAGGAAGGCGGCACCCTGTCGCCTGCTTTATGTACCGACAATGGGCTCAATCGTCGTAGCGGGAAATAACGGTTCGGTTATGCTTGCGTGCAGCACTGGCACAACAGTAAAGCAAGAACTGACAGAGACGCTCCCCGAGCGCTCATCTCCCGCTTAGGTCACGTGTGGGCGTGACAGGCGAGGCGCCCAGTATGATGTTCTTTGCCGGCGAGAAGAAAGCGGTTAGAAGAGACAATTACCTGCGCTATCACAGAGCTTAATCCATGACATAATCCGGTACCCCCCACTGTTTTTAACATCCTTCGCTCTGCTCTCATGGCGAATGCGACGTCATCCACACAGACAGGCGCTCCCAACGCCACACGCAAATTACACTAATTCTCATTCTTCTACAAGGGATCTACAAATCTACAACGACACTTACATTCAATCTAATGAAAAATGAAAATTGTCTGCACGGAAATGTTTGCTAATTCTCCTGAAAACGAATCAATTACGAACAGACCCGTCTAAATAATCAGATTTCAGATTCGTTCAGCGGAAAAACAATGAGATTTGAACGCCCAGCATGCTGCCCACCTTACAAAAAAGGTTAATAACTTTGCCTTTCTTTATTCGGAACTAGACTGTTTCTGCCCTCGCTTCAAACACTATAATCGGGAATGCTAGCCCGCGTGACAGAAATTCCATTCCCGCTGCTCTTGGCACGCATCGCCGCGCGAGAAGCAAGGGGCTCCTCCTAGCAACTCCTGCTGGGTATCCCAGTGCATGATGTGATTTGTTTTTGCACGCCTTTCTTCTAGTTACTAGATTTTTTATCCGACCTGAGGTCCACTAAACGATCAAGGAGATGCAAATGTGTGTACATTTGAATATTATGTGAAGTCCAAACCGTCTAACGGTATGAATAATGGTAGCCTGTCTAACAATGAAAAGCAATTACAACTGTCTTAAGAGTACATTAATTGCAAATACATTTTAAAACTTTCAAGAGAATGGCAAGCCCACAACACAGATTGATTATGACTATTTCAATACATCTGAGCAATAAAGCCTAATCACCTTTCTGAGAACTCACTTTATCTGAAACAGGGCAGGATATTGTACCGTCGCGTGAAGGAAAAAGGCAAGTACCGTCCTAGGGAAACTACAAAACTTTTTTTTTTTAAAAGACAGAATCCATGATGTCAAACTAAAAGACGTAAGACCAGAGCGGCAGCCATTAACGAAGCGCTTTCCTCATATACCCCCTCTCCAAATAGCGCAGCAGAGCAGACGAGACTTTGAAGACCATTTATTAAAGCGTTTCAGCTCTCATTTTAATATTTGTGGTGTTATTTTTAGCACACAACACAAATATGCGTCTCAGTATAGGTAAAGACATGACAAAGCGCCATGCAAAGTTGAACCATGAGCAGCAATTCATGACTGCTGTTTTTTCCAAGAGCCTGAAAGTCACAAAAACTTGAGAACGAGAACGGAACCACCCCTTCTCCAAAGTCATAGAAATCGGCTTTCTAAATACAAATAAACGTGTTCAAGGAAAAGCATCTCAGTTCTCAGTTTACCTATGAACTGGTTAGACATAATTTCCAAGCAAATAATGTTTCTCAGCCTCAGTATTTTATATTATCAAATTAATTATGTGTTACTTGCAAGGGGGACGATTCCTATTAAATAATTGAAATAAACTTTTCTTCATGACCATGCATCAGACTGCTATTAATCACATTACAGAGAAATTGTAAATAAGAAGGGAAAAGAAGTCCAACTTTGACGCGCCCTTGACATGAAAGGACGAGCACCGTTTCTCCTTTATATAAAGCGCCTCACGCGCCCCATAACTGCGCCCATTGTGTCCGCCGCGTCTCACGGGCTGAGGAGTACTTCAAGGATGCTCTCGTCTAATACACTCCGCTAAAAGAAGCCTTTGGAAGATCTCATTGTGAAAAAAAAAACCTTCATTGAACACGTCACCGGATAAAAAAGCGTTTAACATATTAATTATTCCATTTCCACGTCATCAAGCATTTACTTTAGAACTCAGCGAGCATTTACAATAACACCGAGACAAGGGAGCAGTCGTATCAACCAGACACGCAGCCACCATTATTAAGGCAAGGCTAAGGAATACTTTAAAATTTGCGGGTAAAAAATGTTGCATGTAGGCGCACAATTCAACCGTTTTGATCCATGCTTGCAACATCCCACAAATTAAAACTTCAAACCAAAACAAAGCTTTCTCACCTCTGGCTTTGCGGTCCCTCCAAACATTCGAAGCCCAGCAGCTCGCGCACTGACAGCGAGATAAAAACACCGCAGCAGACCAATGCGCGAGGCCCCCTCCCTTTGGTCTTAAAGAGGCAACAGCAAAGTCCCGACTTAAAAAAAAAAACCTCGTAAAGCGCTCAAGCCGTGTCAACAAATGCTTTTACCAAATACATCATCGTGTAGCCAATCCAATAATCAGTTTCTGCTTTTGTTTGTTGCTGCTGAGAATCGAGATTTCTGTAACTAAAACAATTCTGTTTTATTTATTATTTCCCAAGAAGCATTTCATTTGCATTAATATTTTTTCAATTATAGCCGGGCAGTACCTTGGCACGACTGAAAGTTGACGTTATACGCTTATAAAAGAGGATGTTAAGTGACTAAATTCGGTTTACGTCTTCACTCGCAAGAGTAAAAACGCCCAATCCATCTCATGACCATCATTTTTATTAAACCAAGTAAGTTGTAACATATTTTCTGAATCAATGCAACACGGTGTCTACCTCGTATGTGCTGCAACAACTAGCTAACTTTGCAACGGAGCCCTTAACCTTTTATGCAGTTTAGAGGAAGAGAATCGGTCCACACAAATGACCAGATATCATGTGAAGTTGGGATTTAGACCTACTAGGCAACACGTTTCAATATAGAAAAACTATTGAAACACAGCAATTAAAGAAGCATTTAAAGAGAACGGGCCGGAGAGGGAGCTCCTTTTTATTAGATTTTTTTAAACGATACGGCAACCATCCGAATAACAGTTTTACGCGCACGTGAAGTCTGTAGAAAATGGCCGCGCGCTCCAGACTCAAACATCTGGATATCATTAAGATCCCAGCGGCGGTCAGCTGCTCTCTTCAAACGGCCACGCGGCGAGGCCTCGCAGCCCCCTCAGTGGAAGCAAACGGCTCAGCTCCCGAGCTGCAGGGGTTACTACTAAGGAGTCGGAAATGCGCTGACGACACGACAAAAAAACACAGCAGTGCATCCTAAAATAAGAAGCTGATGTTGATGAGAATAGTTAACTCAGTCCATTTTAGCTAGTCATTAATCAATAGACCAGAAAATCTCCCACGGTGATGCGAACGACTTTGAACCAGTTTCTGTTTCCCTTATCAATCACGCATATAAAATATAATATAAAATCCATTTATAATTCAGTGATTTATCGAGCGCGAGTGTGAAGTTGACTTTTTACTCATTTTCACATAAGTCTGCAAACTTTATAAGGTTGTTAATTCTCAGTCAAGAGCACTTCTTAAAGAATCGTAAAACCTACTGATATTAAACAGCTTTTTTCTATGGTATGTAATTCAGTTTTTTTCTTTTTTGTTATCGATAATTTCAAGAATTACCATTCAAATGGAAAAAGATAAAGTAGGCCGCAAACTTAGTCTTCATTGACAACCACCTGATTAGGGTGCTACTTTTTCCTAAGGTCCAACCCTTATTCCTTTGCCTGATTATTCAGTTAAAAAATAAGTTATTCTCTCATCTCAAATATAAGTTGTGTGTCGTCATTCCAATATTCTCTGCGCATTTCCACCAGGAACACATCCTACACTAGAACCATCACCCGGAAACAACCGTAGGTGGTGGTACCCATGATTCAACGGTGCGTCGACGAGACGGAAAAAAGCGAGACCGGACAGTCCCTCGAAGGACTCGAGCGTTTGACCACCGAAACATCATTACAGGACCTAAAAAGATTTGTGGAGTAAACATTGGGTGACCCAGGATCATAATTAGAGAGGAGTTCGGTTGCACGTCCAAATTTCCGCTCAAGTTTGTGAGGCAGTTTTGGTTCCGAAAAGCGAAGTTAAGTATCATAAGCCGTTCCAAAGCATTATTTTAACCTTTTCTAGACTTGCCAATACTTTGTAGAGCATAAAATGACAGTGCTCCAGACCAATAATATACTGATATGCAGACTGGAGGATATGCAGAAAATTCCACAACCCATGTTCCTAAATTTGTTGAAATTATCTGTTCTTGTAAATACAAATGTGACACGTATTGGGTTTAGCAGGAATATATCTAATATTTTGGCTATGCTATGTAACCAACTGACACCCAGTTTTGGTGCAATGACATCTCAAGCTCTGTACGTTACTGTTTTGTTTTGTGAACTTACATTGTACTTTAGGTGAGAAAATTGTAATTATTACTAAACATGGCAGTGCTAATTTACATTAAAATGGAATATCATAAATCAGCTTGAAAAGTTTTCAGACAAAATGGGACTTATGCTCATGTATGGTTGTCCAAAGGAAAATAATAATCCTCTTGGGCGTTTTTAAATGCTATACATACAGTGTAGGTTTCCACAAAAACTTTTAAGTGCTTACCCAATATATTCAGACATTAAGTCAGCAACTCTTACAGTCAGAATCCCATCTGGGACTGAAAAATACCTTTAATACAAAGCAGTAAAAAATACATCATAAATATTTTTGTCTGAAACAGTGGTTAAGAGACGTTACACAGGTGGTTAGGGTACAGTGTTACAGTACAGTAGTTAGACAGCAGTAGTTCTGTTACTCTTTTCATAAGACAGGAGTGCAGAAATATAGAATAAATGCTCACTTCACATTTACACATTCGAGCGAACACACGCACGCTCACACACACGCGTGCGCACACACACACACAAACACGCACGCATGCACACATACACATGCGCGCACACACACACGCACATGCGCGCACACAGACACACATGCACACGCGCACACACACGCACATGCGCACACACACACACGCATGCAAACCCCCCCCCACACACACACGCAATCATACATATATATGCAAACACATCCTTACCCCCCCACGCACACACATAATTGCAAACATGTGCTGCAAGGCTACAACTCAGCATTTTTCTTTTTCTTTTTTCTTTTTTTAAACTTTAACAGCATTTAGAACTGGCTCACACAGACAAGCTACTGGACACTGCTGCTATACATGGTTCAATAGTCAGAGCAGCTAAAAGCTTCAGACAGGACAGAGCAACCAGCCCTGGTAATCGCACACACACACACACACACACACACACACACACACACAGAGCAGTCATTACTCATAAACACAGAGGAACCAGTCCTGATAATCAAGCACAGAGCAGTCAGAACTCAGGCCTGGTTAACTGCATACAGAGTAATCAACCCACATACACAGAGCAGTCCTCATACTAATTCATATTAGAAAGAAATGAAGAGACATTTACGTTTGGCATTTGTTCTTTACAGAATTACATGAACAGGACTCTGAAAGTGGACTGGGCCTGCCGAGTGTCTAATAAATGTCCATACCTCTCCCCTACAGGGCTGATTGTGTGGTGTTAAGCGATAGTGTTGAGTCTGTGGGGTTCAGTGATGGTGTTGAGTGTGTCAGGTGCAGGGACAGCGACTGGGACTGTATTCAAATTGCGTAACTGACCTCTTCCCTCAGTGCAGACTGCCCCAGAAGGCACAGCTGTAATTTCTCAAGACTAAGACGGAGAAGAAAAAAAAAGAGATCTGCAAAATTTTATACGATGGCCAATAAGCCTGAGGTTTCGGGGAGTGTGTTTACTCGGACAAAAGAGAAAAGCTAAAAAAAGATTACATTTGGAGTACTGTCAGAAACAGAGATGAGGAAAGAGAAAATGAATGAGGGAGAAATACAGAGAAAAAGATGAAGACAGAGACTGGGTAGGAGGTAGAGAGAGGAGGAGAAAAGGAGACAAAAGGAGAACACGGGTGGATAAAAAGGAGGGGAATGGTTTTGGTGGAATGGTTATAAAGTTCTCAAAGTGGTTCAGTGTCTTCAGCAGTCCACTTTGCGAAGACTGGATCGGCTGAAGGAGTTTCTGTGGAAATAAGAAGATTAAAAGGGTTTCATAGCATCACTATTAGATTAGATATGTCTGTGATAATTTTAAGATAAATATTGATGGTAAGGGGCTTTTGTGTGTGATTTTTTAGAGCTGATTCCTACAACTGTATTTGTCTGTCTGAGCGTGTGTGTGTGCACCTATCAGTGTGAGCGCTTGTATGTATTAAAGAGTCTAGGCTCATACGGGTGGGTGGGTGCATAAGAGTGTCAGCAGAAGGGAATGTGTTTATGAGCACATGTGCGTGTGTGTGTGAGTGTGTGTATGCATAAGTGTGTGCATGCATGTATGTGCATGTGTGTGTGTATGAGGGCGTGTGTGTGTGCATGTGCGTGTGTGTATGCATAAGTGTGTGCGTGCATGTATGTGCATGTGTCGGTGTATGAGGGCGTGTGTGTGTGCATGTGCGTGTGTGTGTATGCGAGTGTGTGTGTGTGTGTGTGTGTGTGCATGCGTGTGTGTGCGGGCGTGTGTGTGCGTGCAGTAGTACCGTTGCGTGTGTGTGCGGGCGTGTGTGCGTGCAGTAGTACCGTTGCGAGGGTGTGTGCATGCGTGTGTGCGTGCAGTAGTACCGTTGCGAGGGTGTGTGCATGCGTGTGTGAGGGCGTGTGTGTGCGGGCGTGTGTGCGCGTGCAGTTGTACCGTTGCGAGGGTGTGTGCGTGTGTGTGTGCGGGCGTGTGTGTGTGCGTGCAGTAGTACCGTTGCGAGGGTGTGTGCGTGTGTGTATGCGGGCGTGTGCACGTGCAGTAGTACCGTTGCGAGGGTGTGTGCGTGTGTGTATGCGGGCGTGTGCACGTGCAGTAGTACCGTTGCGAGGGTGTGTGCATGTGCGTGTGTGTGGACGTGTGTGCGGGCGTGTGTGTGCGTGCAGTAGTACCGTTGCGAGGGTGTATGCGGATGTGCGTGCAGTAGTACCATTGTGAGGGTGTGTGCGTGTGTGAGGGCGTGTGTGTGAGGGCGTGTGTGTGCGGGCGTGTGCGCGTGCAGTAGTACCGTTGCGAGGGTGTGTGCATGCATGTGTGCGGGCGTGGGCGTGTGCGCGTGCAGTAGTACCGTTGCGAGGGTGGGGGCTGGAGAGTCAGGGGCTTGTAGAGCTGAGGGATCTTGCGGTTGAGCAGTGGAAACAGAGACTCCCTCAGTTTGGCGTAGTTCCTCTCCAGCTCTCGATGATACTCCTTCTGATCTGGACCAATAAGACTCCTGTTCCTTCGGAGTGCATCTTCACACCTGGGGGGGGGGGGGGGGGGGGGGGTTAGGGTTAGGGTTAAGAGGGCAGTATAGTATAATGGGTAAGGAACTGGTCTTGTAACCTAAAGGTCACAGGTTCGATTTCCAGGTTGGACACTGCCGTTGTGCCCTTGAGCAAGGTCCTTAACCTGCATTGCTTCGGTGTATATATCCAGCTGTATGAACAGATGCAGTGTAAAAAAATACCATGTAAAAGCTGTGTAAGTCGCTCTGGAGAAGTGCCGATAATGTAATGTAATGCATGTGGAGTTCAGAGTGTGTGACATCTGGTGCAGTGTTTAGTTCGGGTTGAGTTGAAAGTCTTCTCACCGTTTGCTGAAGTCCTTGAAGGAGAGGCGGAGTTTGTTGTGGTGGCGGAAGAGCTTCGGGTCGTCCGGGATGTCCGCCAGAAAGACCTGGGCCACCTCGAGAGGACCCTGTACAGAGACACAGTGAGTGTGTGTGTGTGTGTGTGTGCGTGTGTGTGAGTGTGTGTGTGTGTGTGTGTGTGTGTGTGTGTGAGTGTGTGTGTGTGTGTGTGTGTGTGTGTGAGTGTGTGTGTGTGTGTGTGTGAGTGTGTGTGTGTGTGTGTGTGTGTGTGTGTGAGTGTGTGTGTGAGTGAGTGTGTGTGTGAGTGTGTGTGAGTGTGTGTGTGTGTGTGTGTGTGTGTGTGTGTGAGTGTGTGTGTGTGTGTGTGTGTGTGTGTGTGTGTGTGAGTGTGAGTGTGTGTGTGTGTGTGTGTGTGTGTGTGTGTGAGTGTGTGTGTGTGTGTGTGTGTGTGTGTGTGTGAGTGTGTGTGTGTGTGTGTGTGTGTGTGTGTGTGTGAGAGTGTGTGTGTGTGTGAGTGTGTGTGTGTGTGTGTGTGTGTGTGTGAGAGAGAGAGAGCAAAAGATTATCAAAACACAAAAACCTTCCGCAATTACCTAAAACCCCACCGCAATCTCCTATTTGCAATCCCAAAATCCACCCCCGACGCACCCCCACCCAAAAAAAAACAAAACAAAAAGAAAACCAATACCAATGCCCGATCACCACAGTCATCCTAAACATATTTCAATCTCCTCTTCATTTACCACACGCTACACGCAAACACGCATGTACAGACACACACGCGTGAGTGCACACACGCTCGGGTGTACAGCCCTGCAGTGACCTCAGGGAGACTGTGTTCAGTACCTGATTGACAGTGTTCAGTACCTGATTGTCTCTGTTCAGTACCTGATTGACAGTGTTCAGTACCTGATTGACTGTGTTCAGTACCTGATTGTCTCTGTTCAGTACCTGATTGACAGTGTTCAGTACCTGATTGACCGTGTTCAGTACCTGATTGACCGTGTTCAGTACCTGACTGACCGTGTTCAGTACCTGACTGACCGTGTTCAGTACCTGACTGACAGTGTTCAGTACCTGATTGACAGTGTTCAGTACCTGATTGACCGTGTTCAGTACCTGATTGTCTCTGTTCAGTACCTGATTGACCGTGTTCAGTACCTGATTGACTGTGTTCAGTACCTGATTGACTGTGGTTCCCACACAGCCCTGCAGGACCATCTGCAGCATCTTGGCGTCGGCGGGGTCCTGGTGGGTGGCGAAGGCCAGCTCCTGAGTCTTCTTCTGCATGTCCTCAATCGCCACCTCTATGGGGACCAGGATCACCTGCAGACAGGGCCATGGGACATGACTCATACACACGTGTACACACACACACACACACGCACGCACGCACGCACGCACACACACACACGCACGCGCGCGCATACACACACACGCACGCACACACACGCACACACACATGCATACACACACACACACACGTGTACAGACACACACACGCACACACGCGCATACACACACACACATGCGCGCACACACACACTCTCACACACACATGCATACACACACACACACATGCGCACACTCACACATGCATGTACACCCTCACACACACTCGCACAAACACATGCACACTCATAAACACACACACACACACACACACACACACACACATGCACACACAAATACACACACACACACAGACACACACACACACACACACTCACAAACACACACACACACACACACTCAAACACACACACACACACGCAGACGCACCTCCTCTTTGTGGATGACGTTGATGCGGGTCTTGATGTAGGGGAAGGCGTGGGAGGTGGTGAGGATGCTTTTGCGCTTGTACTGCTGGTGCAGGTCCCCGTGGGCGCGGCCGTCCAGGGTGAAGGGGGTGCAGTACATGAAGGTGCGCAGGTTGTAGTTCTTGTCGAAGTAGGTGATGCGCTCCTTCAGCTCATAGGTGTCAAAGAACGGCTCCACGTAGGTGATCTGGAGATACGCCTGTGGGGAGGGAGGGAAGGGGGGGGGAGAGAGAGAGAGAGAGAGAGAGAGAGAGAGGTAGAGAGATAGAGAGATAGAGAGAGAGAGGTAGAGAGATAGAGAGAAAGAGAGAGAGAGAGAAAGATGTTTAATAAATGCTTCATCAGAAAACATGGCATGCAATGAATATCAAAATTAAGTAGAGTAGGACCCCCAAGCCCCCATCCTGGGCCCTGACCTTATTAGGATCCATTTTGGTTTTGTCGACCGGGTTCGAGTCCTTAATGATCTCCACAGAATCGTCTCCAAACCGCTCCATATAAAACTCCTGCACAACACAAACAAACACAGGACAAGCAAGCATTAGTCACCAGCAAGCCCAGAACACCAGTCACTATCACGCCCAGAACACCAGTCACGATCACGCCCAGAACACCAGTCACTATCACGCCCAGAACACCAGTCACGATCACGCCCAGAACACCAGTCACTATCACGCCCAGAACACCAGTCACGATCACGCCCAGAACACCAGTCACTATCACGCCCAGAACACCAGTCACTATCACGCCCAGAACACCAGTCACTATCACACCCAGAACACCAGTCACTATCACGCCCAGAACACCAGTCACTATCACACCCAGAACACCAGTCACTATCACACCCAGAACACCAGTCACTATCACGCCCAGAACACCAGTCACTATCACACCCAGAACACCAGTCACTATCACGCCCAGAACACCAGTCACTATCACACCCAGAACACCAGTCACTATCACACCCAGAACACCAGTCACTGTAACCCCCTGAACATCTTCAGACTTCAGAATGGTCAGCAGAGCTTCTCTGCACTTGAAGTATTTTTACACAGTACAGATAATTAGTTGTAATTTATACAACTACAGTGCAGACGAAGACAAGTCTATCTATACTACATAATCATACAGTCATAATAACGATGACAACAGTAACGTTATATTTCGAGTCCCTGTGTGGAGATAACGGCATCCTCGTCATGCTGTGTACCTCCAGCCGATGGGAGATCTCTGCCAGCTTTGTGATGGACGGCTCCTTGTACACAAACTCCTGCTCGTCCAGGTCCCCAAATCGGCTACCATAGAAACCAACTCGGAAGTAGGTCCCAAACATCCTCTAAACCTACAAGCGAGGAAGGAGGGAGGGGGGGGAATGGAGGGAGGGATGAGGACAGGGAAAGCAGGCAGAGGGAGAGGAAAAATGAAGAGGATTTGAAATGCAGAAGATTCCAGAGTCGATCAGAATTTTTACAAAAAATGTAACTAGCTTCTTCTGGGCTGAATATACATCTACATACATAGATCTGTTCATCTGCAGATCTAGACGTCACACAGTGAGTATGATAGTATTACACTCACCATATTCACAGGAATCCACAAGGGCAGGGGAAAAGGACAGAGAAAAGCATGTTAATACAACACTGCAAAGTTACATTACACTACATATACAACACACTGACCCAAATCAACAACACAACAGAGGAACAACACCAGACGGCACAATCCAACACAACAATGTAATCAATGTGAAACAAACACAACAAAGAGCAGCACAACACAGCACAGCTGCACACCAGACCTGACATTGAAACCTTTGTTATTTTTATTATAGATTTTTCTAAGGTTAAGCAGATTCTGATAACAGAAAGACTTACCTCCCATCCAGAACTCTGGAGACAGAAAAAAAGAGTGACATCATCAGAGAGTGATATAGTGACATCATCAGAGAGAGACAGAATGAAACTGAAGAGCCAGGCAGTTTCCCCACATGGCATAAAATACTAACACTATCAAGAGAAGGGAATTATATATATTTTTAAAAACTGCTCAAGAATTGTCCGCATTTAGTGAATTTTCAGTACCTATTACAGGTAACCCATTGGGACTTAATTGGGCTAAATAATTGTTGAAAGAGTCTAATAATATATGAATGTGCTCCATTCTGTCATTCAGAGTTTTATCTATACCCCCCTTCCCATGCTGCTCTAGTAGACTGCTCTGGAGGACTGCGCTGGAGGACTGGCGGGCGCTGGCGCTGGTGACAGACGCAGCGCGGCACGGCGCGGCCATCGGACCCTCACCTGGTTGCAGACCTTGTTGAAGGCGTCCTGCAGCCGGCCGTGGACGACGGCCAGCTTCTTGAAGTCCCTGCTGGCCTCGTGGATCGGCAGCAGGATCTTGTACACCTCATTAATGGCCTCGTACATCGCCGCCTGAGGACAGAGCAGAAGTGCATGAGAGCAGCAGTTCCGGGGTCCTCCTGTATCCCAGCCATACAGGCGACATTCTCTCATCATCTCTGCACTGTAAGATACACACACCTGCATTACCTGTTATAGATAAGGTCATATCCCTGTGCTATAGATAAGGTTATATCCCTGTGCTATAGAGAAGGTCATATCCCTGTGCTATAGAGAAGGTCATATCCCTGTACTGTAGATAAGGTCATATCCCTGTACTGTAGATAAGGTCATATCCCTGTACTGTAGATAAGGTCATATCCCTGTGCTATAGATAAGGTCATATCCCTGTACTGTAGATAAGGTCATATCCCTGTGCTATAGATAAGGTCATATCCCTGTACTGTAGATAAGGTCATATCCCTGTACTGTAGATAAGGTCATATCCCTGTGCTGTAGATAAGGTCATATCCCTGTGCTATAGATAAGGTCATATCCCTGTACTGTAGATAAGGTCATATCCCTGTGCTGTAGATAAGGTCATATCCCTGTATTACAGATAAGGTCATATCCCTGTGTTAGAGCGGTACATGTCCCTCACCATGCTGAAGGAGATTATATCCCTGTACTGTAGATAAGGTCATATCCCTGTGCTATAGATAAGGTCATATCCCTGTACTGTAGATAAGGTCATATCCCTGTGTTATAGATAAGGTCATATCCCTGTACTGTAGATAAGGTCATATCCCTGTGTTAGAGTGGGATATGCCCCTCACCATGCTGAAGGAGGCAGCCGCCTGCTCCAGCAGCCCCACCAGGCCGGACTCGGTGAAGTACTTCCCCGCGCAGATACCCTCCTCCTCCGGGGACAGGACGTCATCAGACACCGCCGACTCCTCCAGCACGTTAGAGGAGATGTTCTGCAATGGAGAGCACAGGCAAGAACGCGCGTTATACACACACATCCTCACACAAATACACACACGCACACGAGCACACAGTTACACACACACATCCTCACACACATACACACACACACACACACACACGCACATGAACTCACAGTTACACACACACATCCTCACACACATACACACACACACACACACACACACGCACATGAACTCACAGTTACACACACACACATCCTCACACACATACACACACACACGCACAGGAACTCACAGTTACACACACACACATCCTCACACACACACACGCATGAACGCAGTTACACACACACATCCTCACACACATACACACACAGACGCACATGAACTCACAGTTACACACACACACATCCTCACACTCACGCACACACCACACACGTGTGCATCTCTGAATCTGTGTCAGTGCAGGCGCTGACCTGGAAGGAGACGCATCCGATGGGGAGGTAGCGGCAGTCCTCCAGCATGTTCAGGTACTCCGCCACCAGGGCGGCGCTGTGCACCAGGCACTGGGCGGCCTCGGCGTGGTTCCCCCTCTCCGAGTGCTTCCCCGCCATGTTCTGCAGCCACGTCAGACGCAGGTCCGGGGACGTCTGGTAACCCTTAGCGATCCTGCAGGACCGACCAGAGCAAGGGCGACACGTCAAAAAAAAAAACTCACAGGACTGGACTGGATTACTTTATCCTTACCAAAACAAAACAAACTGAATATAATTCTGGAATGAGGACCAAAACTATTTTTTTGTACCAGCTTCACAAATATATATTATAATCTGAAAGTGGAGTAAATTTAGCAGTAAAAAAAAAAAAACAATAAATTTGCTACCCAAAACATATCGTTAATTGTTGGGTGCTTCCATGAGTCATTTCTTAAATCTTATTATGAAAATTGTTATTCTCACCTGTACATTAAGTCAATGAGCATTTCTGGATCCTGCTGGTACTCCTTCATCTTCACTGTGTCAGTCAGAATCATATGCAGGTTGAACACCAGATCCTGGACCTGAGAGAGAAGCACACACACACACACACACTTCAGCAACAACATCACCAGCCAGCACCATGGTTACAAACAGACACGCCTTCTTTCATTCACCTGCTCTGGGAAGGGCGTGTCTCAGTGTTACCTGCTCTGGGAAGGGCGTGTCTCTCTGTGTTACCTGCTCTGGGAAGGGCGTGTCTCTCTGTGTTACCTGCTCTGGGAAGGGCGTGTCTCAGTGTTACCTGCTCTGGGAAGGGCGTGTCTCCCAGTGTTACCTGCTCTGGGAAGGGCGTGTCTCTGTGTTACCTGCTCTGGGAAGGGCGTGTCTCAGTGTTACCTGCTCTGGGAAGGGCGTGTCTCTGTGTTACCTGCTCTGGGAAGGGCGTGTCTCTGTGTTACCTGCTCTGGGAAGGGCGTGTCTCCCAGTGTTACCTGCT